>NW_024470949.1:0-34358 GCF_017639515.1 Carcharodon carcharias
CTCTCCCCCGTATCCCTCACTCCCGCTCTCTCCCCGTATCCCTCACTTCTGCTCTCTCCCCCGTATCCCTCACTCCTGCCCTCTGCCCCCTATCGCTCTCTCCCGCTCTCTCCCCCTTATCCCTCACTCCCACCCTCTCCCCATATCCCTCACTCCCACCCCATATCCCTCACTCCCACTCTCTCCCCCGTATCCCTCACTCCCGCTCTCTCCCTGTATCCCTCACTCCTGCTCTCTCCCCCGTATCCGTCACTCCCGCCCTTTCCCTGTATCCCTCACTCCCGCACTCTCCCTGTATCCCTCACTCCCGCTCTCTCCTCCGTATCCCTCACTCCTGCCCTCTGCCCTGTATCCCTCACTCCCGCTCTCTCCCCCGTATCACTCACTCCCGCCCTCTCCCTGAATCCCTCACTCCCTCTCCCCCGTATCCCTCACTCCCGCTCTCTCCCCGTATCCCTCACTCCTGCTCACTCCCCCGTATCCCTCACTCCCGCCCTTGCCCTGTATCCCTCACTCCCGCTCTCTCCCCGTATCCCTCACTCCTGCCCTCTCCCCCCGTATCCCTCACTCCCGCCCTCTCCCCGTATACCTCGCTCCCATTCTCTCTCCCCGTATCCCTCACTCCCGCGCTCTGCCCGTATCTCTCACTGCCGCCCTCTCCCCGTATCCCTCACTCCCACCCTCTCCCCCATATCCCTCACTCCCGCTCTCTCCCCCGTATCCCTCACTCCCGCTCTCTCCCCGTATCCCTCACTCCCGCTCTCTCCCCGTATCCCTCACTCCTGCCCTCTCCCTGTATCCCTCACTCCTGCTCTCTCCCCCGTATCCCTCACTCCCGCCCTTGCCCTGTATCCCTCACTCCCGCTCTCTCCACGTAACCCTCACTCCCGCTCTCTCCTCCATATCCCTCACTCCTGCCCTCTCTCCTGTATCCCTCACTCCCGCTCTCTCCCCCGTATCCCTCACTCGCACCCTCCCCCCCGTATCCCTCACTCCCGCTCTCTCCATATCCCTCACTCCCGCTCTCTCCCCCGTATCCCTCACTCCCGCTCTCTCCCCCATATCCCTCACTCCTGCCCTCTCCCCCGTATCCCTCACTCCCACCCTCCCCAGTATCCCTCACTCCCGCTCTCTCCATATCCCTCACTCCCGCTCTCTCCCCCGTATCCCTCACTCCCACCCTTTCCCTGTATCCCTCACTCCCGCTCTCTCCCCGTATCCCTCACTCCCGCCCTCTCCCTGAATCCCTCACTCCCTCTTCCCCGTATCCCTCACTCCCGCTCTCTCTCCCGTATCTCTCACTCCTGCCCTCTCCCCCGTATCCCTCACTCCCACCCTCCCTCCCGTATCCCTCACTTCCGCCCTCTCCCTGAATCCCTCACTCCCTCTCCCCCGTATCACTCACTCCCGCTCTCTCCCCGTATCCCTCACTCCTGCTCACTCCCCCGTATCCCTCACTCCCGCCCTTGCCCTGTATCCCTCACTCCCGCTCTCTCCCAGTATCCCTCACTCCTGCTCTCTCCCCCGTATCCCTCACTCCCGCCCTTTCCCTGTATCCCTCACTCCCGCTCTCTCCCCGTATCCCTCACTCCCGCCCTCTCCCTGAATCCCTCACTCCCTCTCCCCCGTATCCCTCACTCCCGCTCTCTCTCCCGTATCTCTCACTCCTGCCCTCTCCCCCGTATCCCTCACTCCCACCCTCTCCCCCCGTATCCCTCACTCCCACCCTCTCCCCCCGTATCCCTCATTCCCACCCTCTCCCCCGTATCCCTCACTCCCGCCCTCTCTCCGTATCCCTCACTCCCATTCTCTCTCCCCGTATCCCTCACTCCCGCGCTCTGCCCGTATCTCTCACTCCCGCCCTCTCCCCGTATCCCTCACTCCCACCCTCTCCCCCATATCCCTCACTCCCGCTCTCTCCCCCATATCCCTCACTCCCGCTCTCTCCCCGTATCCCTCACTCCCGCTTTCACCCCCATATCCCTCACTCCCACCCTCTCCCCGTATCCCTCACTCCCGCTCTCTCCCCTGTATCCCTCACTCCCGCTCTCTCCCTGTATCCCTCACTCCCACCCTCTCCCCGTATCCCTCACTCCCGCTCTCTCCCCGTATCCCTCACTTCTGCTCTCTCCCCCGTATCCCTCACTCCTGCCCTCTGCCCCCTATCGCTCTCTCCCGCTCTCTCCCCCTTATCCCCTCACTCCCACCCTCTCCCATATCCCCTCACTCCCCCCCCATACCCTCACTCCCACTCTCTCCCCCGTATCCCTCACTCCCGCTCTCTCCCTGTATCCCTCACTCCTGCTCTCTCCCCCGTATCCGTCACTCCCGCCCTTTCCCTGTATCCCTCACTCCCGCACTCTCCTCCGTATCCCTCACTCCTGCCCTCTGCCCTGTATCCCTCACTCCCGCTCTTCCCCCGTATCACTCACTCCCGCCCTCTCCCTGAATCCCCCCTCACTCCCTCCTCCCCCGTATCCCTCACTCCCGCTCTCTCTCCCGTATCCCTCACTCCCTCCCTCTCCCCCGTATCCCTTGCTCCCGCCCTCTACCCGTATCCCACACACGCGCCCTCTTTCCCGTATCCCTCACTCCCGCCCTCTACCCCATATCCCTCGCTCCCTCCCTCTCCCCGTATCCCTCACTCCCACCCTCTCCCCGTATCCCTCACTCATGCTCTCTCCCCCGTATCCCTCACTCCCGCTCTCTCCCCTGTATCCCTCATTCCTGCTCTCTCCCCATATCCCTCACTCCCACCCTCCCCGAAACCCTCACTCCCTCTCCCCGTATCCCTCACTCCCGCTCTCTCACCATCCCTCACTCCCACCCTCTCCCCCTTATCCCTCACTCCCGCTCTCTCCCCGTATCCCTCACTCCCGCCCTCTCCCCATATCCCTCACTCCCTCTCCCCGTATCCCTCACTCCCACCCTCTCCCTCATATCCCTCACTCCCACCCTGTCCCCGTATCCCTCAATCCCGCTCTCTCCCCCTGTAGCCCTCACTCCCTCTCCCTGTATCCCTCACTCCCAGCGCTCTGCCCGTATCTCTCACTCCCGCCCTCTCCCCGTATCCCTCACTCCCACTTTCTCCCCCATAACCCTCACTCCCGCCCTCTCCCCGTATCCCTCACTCCCGCTCTCTCCCCGTATCCCTCACTCCTGCTCACTCCCCCGTATCCCTCACTCCCGCTCTCTCCCCGTATCCCTCACTCCCGCCCTCTCCCTGAATCCCTCACTCCCTCTCCCCCATATCCCTCACTCCCGCTCTCTGTCCCGTATCTCTCACTCCTGCCCTCTCCCCCGTATCCCTAACTCCCGCCCTCTCCCCCCGTATCCCTCACTCCCACCCTCTCCCCCCGTATCCCTCATTCCCGCCCTCTCCCCCCGTATACCTCACTCCCGCCCTCTCCCCGTATCCCTCACTCCCATTCTCTCTCCCCGTATCCCTCACTCCCGCGCTC
Source organism: Carcharodon carcharias (assembly GCF_017639515.1). NCBI lineage: Eukaryota > Metazoa > Chordata > Chondrichthyes > Lamniformes > Lamnidae > Carcharodon > Carcharodon carcharias. Next base: position 3,462 of record NW_024470949.1, read on the forward strand.
TGCCCGTATCTCTCACTCCTGCCCTCTCCCCGTATCCCTCACTCCCACCCTCTCCCCCATATCCCTCACTCCCGCTGTCTCCCCCGTATCCCTCACTCCCGCTCTCTCCCCGTATCCCTCACTACCACTCTCCCCGTATCCCTCACTCCTGCCCTCTCCCCCGTATCCCTCACTCTCACCCTCTCCCCATATCCCTCACTCCCTCGCTCTCCCCCCATATCCCTCACTCCCGCTCTCTCCCCCTTATCCCTCACTCCCGCTCTCTCCCCGTATCCCTCACTCCTGCTCTCTCCTCCGTATCCCTCACTCCCGCCCTTTCCCTGTATCCCTCACTCCCGCTCTCTCCCCGTATCCCTCACTCCCGCCCTCTCCCTGAATCCCTCACTCCCTCTCCCCCGTATCCCTCACTCCCGCTCTCTCTCCCGTATCTCTCACTCCTGCCCTCTCCCCGTATCCCTCACTCCCACCCTCCCCCCGTATCCCTCACTCAAGCTCTCTCCGTATCCCTCATTCCCGCTCTCTCCCCCGTATCCCTCACTCCCGCCCTTTCCCCCCATATCCGTCGTTCCCAACTTCTCCCCCATATCCCTCACTCCCACCCTATCCCCCTGTATCCCTCACTCCCGCCCTCTCCCCATATCCCTCACTCCCTCTCCCCTGTATCCCTCACTCCCACCCTCTCCCTCATATCCCTCACTCCCACCCTCTCCCCGTATCCCTCACTCCCGCTCTCTCCCCCCGTAGCCCTCACTCCCTCTCCCCGTATCCCTCACTCCCGCTCTCTCTCCCCGTATCCCTCATTCCCTCTCCCCCCGTATCCCTCACTCCCAGCGCTCTGCCCGTATCTCTCACTCCCGCCCTCTCCCCGTATCCCTCACTCCCGCTCTCTCCCCCGTATCCCTCACTCCCGCCCTCTCCCCCATATCCCTCACTCCCACCCTCTCCCCCCGTATCCCTCACTCCCGCCCTCTCCCCCGTATCCCTCACTCCCGCCCTCTCCCCGTATCCCTCACTCCCATTCTCTCTCCCCGTATCCATCACTCCTGCGCTCTGCCCGTATCTCTCACTCCCGCCCTCTCCCCGTATCCCTCACTCCCTCCCTCTCCCCCCATATACTCACTCCCGCTCTCTCCCCCTTATCCCTCACTCCCGCTCTCTCCCCGTATCCCTCACTCCCGCCCTCTCCCCATATCCCTCACTCCCTCTCCCCGTATCCCTCACTCCCACCCTCTCCCTCATATCCCTCACTCCCACCCTGTCCCCGTATCCCTCACTCCCGCTCTCTCCCCCTGTAGCCCTCACTCCCTCTCCCCGTATCCCTCACTCCCAGCGCTCTGCCCGTATCTCTCACTCCCGCCCTCTCCCCGTATCCCTCACTCCCACTTTCTCCCCCATAACCCTCACTCCCGCTCTCTCTCCCGTATCTCTCACTCCTGCCCTCCCCCCCGTATCCCTCACTCCCGCCCTCTCCCTGATTCCCTCACTCCCTCTCCCCCGTATCCCTCACTCCAGCTCTCTCTCCGTATCCCTCATTCCCGCTCTCTCCCCCGTATCCCTCACTCCCGCCCTTTCCCCCCATATCCGTCGTTCCCAACTTCTCCCCCATATCCCTCACTCCCACCCTATCCCCCTGTATCCCTCACTCCCGCCCTCTCCCCATATCCCTCACTCCCTCTCCCCGTATCCCTCACTCCCACCCTCTCCCTCATATCCCTCACTCCCACCCTCTCCCCGTATCCCTCACTCCCGCTCTCTCCCCCCGTAGCCCTCACTCCCTCTCCCCGTATCCCTCACTCCCGCTCTCTCTCCCCGTATCCCTCATTCCCTCTCCCCCCGTATCCCTCACTCCCAGCGCTCTGCCCGTATCTCTCACTCCCGCCCTCTCCCCGTATCCCTCACTCCCGCTCTCTCCCCCGTATCCCTCACTCCCGCCCTCTCCCCCCATATCCCTCACTCCCACCCTCTCCCCCCGTATCCCTCATTCCCGCCCTCTCCCCCGTATCCCTCACTCCCGCCCTCTCCCTGATTCCCTCACTCCCTCTCCCCCGTATCCCTCACTCCCGCTCTCTCCCCGTATCCCTCACTCCTGCTCACTCCCCCGTATCCCTCACTCCCGCCCTTGCCCTGTATCCCTCACTCCCGCTCTCTCCCCGTATCCCTCACTCCTGCTCTCTCCCCCGTATCCCTCACTCCCGCTCTCTCTCCCGTATCTCTCACTCCTGCCCTCTCTCCCGTATCCCTCACTCCCGCCCTCTCCCCCGTATCCCTCACTCCCGCCCTCTCCCCCTGTATCCCTCATTCCTGCCCTCTCCCCCCGTATCCCTCACTCCCGCCCTCTCCCCGTATACCTCGCTCCCATTCTCTCTCCCCGTATCCCTCACTCCCGCGCTCTGCCCGTATCTCTCACTCCCGCCCTCTCCCCGTATCCCTCACTCCCACCCTCTCCCCCATATCCCTCACTCCCGCTCTCTCCCCCGTATCCCTCACTCCCGCTCTCTCCCCGTATCCCTCACTCCCGCTCTCTCCCCGTATCCCTCACTCCTGCCCTCTCCCTGTATCCCTCACTCCTGCTCTCTCCCCCGTATCCCTCACTCCCGCCCTTGCCCTGTATCCCTCACTCCCGCTCTCTCCACGTAACCGTCACTCCCGCTCTCTCCTCCATATCCCTCACTCCTGCCCTCTCTCCTGTATCCCTCACTCCCGCTCTCTCCCCCGTATCCCTCACTCGCACCCTCCCCCCCCGTATCCCTCACTCCCGCTCTCTCCATATCCCTCACTCCCGCTCTCTCCCCCGTATCCCTCACTCCCGCCCTCTCCCCATATCCCTCACTCCCTCTCCCCGTATCCCTCACTCCCACCCTCTCCCTCATATCCCTCACTCCCACCCTCTCCCCGTATCCCTCACTCCCGCTCTCTCCCCCCGTAGCCCTCACTCCCTCTCCCCGTATCCCTCACTCCCGCTCTCTCTCCCCGTATCCCTCATTCCCTCTCCCCCCGTATCCCTCACTCCCAGCGCTCTGCCCGTATCTCTCACTCCCGCCCTCTCCCCGTATCCCTCACTCCCGCTCTCTCCCCCGTATCCCTCACTCCCGCCCTCTCCCCCCATATCCCTCACTCCCACCCTCTCCCCCCCGTATCCCTCATTCCCGCCCTCTCCCCCGTATCCCTCACTCCCCGCCCTCTCCCGTATCCCTCACTCCCATTCTCTCTCCCCGTATCCCTCACTCCTGCGCTCTGCCCGTATCTCTCACTCCCGCCCTCTCCCCGTATCCCTCACTCCCTCCCTCTCCCCCCATATACTCACTCCCGCTCTCTCCCCCTTATCCCTCACTCCCGCCTCTCCTCCCCGTATCCCTCACTCCCGCCCTCTCCCCATATCCCTCACTCCCTCTCCCCGTATCCCTCACTCCCACCCTCTCCCTCATATCCCTCACTCCCACCCTGTCCCCGTATCCCTCACTCCCGCTCTCTCCCCCTGTAGCCCTCACTCCCTCTCCCCGTATCCCTCACTCCCAGCGCTCTGCCCGTATCTCTCACTCCCGCCCTCTCCCCGTATCCCTCACTCCCACTGTCTCCCCCATAACCCTCACTCCCGCCCTCTCCCCGTATCCCTCACTCCCGCTCTCTCCCCGTATCCCTCACTCCTGCTCACTCCCCCGTATCCCTCACTCCCGCCCTTGCACTGTATCCCTCACTCCCGCTCTCTCTCCCGTATCTCTCACTCCTGCCCTCCCCCCCGTATCCCTCACTCCCGCCCTCTCCCTGATTCCCTCACTCCCTCTCCCCCGTATCCCTCACTCCCGCTCTCTCTCCGTATCCCTCATTCCCGCTCTCTCCCCCGTATCCCTCACTCCCGCCCTTTCCCCCCATATCCGTCGTTCCCAACTTCTCCCCCATATCCCTCACTCCCACCCTATCCCCCTGTATCCCTCACTCCCGCCCTCTCCCCATATCCCTCACTCCCTCTCCCCGTATCCCTCACTCCCACCCTCTCCCTCATATCCCTCACTCCCACCCTCTCCCCGTATCCCTCACTCCCGCTCTCTCCCCCCGTAGCCCTCACTCCCTCTCCCCGTATCCCTCACTCCCGCTCTCTCTCCCCGTATCCCTCATTCCCTCTCCCCCCGTATCCCTCACTCCCAGCGCTCTGCCCGTATCTCTCACTCCCGCCCTCTCCCCGTATCCCTCACTCCCGCTCTCTCCCCCGTATCCCTCACTCCCGCCCTCTCCCCCCCATATCCCTCACTCCCACCCTCCTCCCCCCCATATCCTCACTCCCACCCTCTCCCCCCGTATCCCTCATTCCCGCCCTCTCCCCCGTATCCCTCACTCCCGCCCTCTCCCCGTATCCCTCACTCCCATTCTCTCTCCCCGTATCCCTCACTCCTGCACTCTGCCCGTATCTCTCACTCCCGCCCTCTCCCCGTATCCCTCACTCCCTCCCTCTCCCCCCATATACTCACTCCCGCTCTCTCCCCCTTATCCCTCACTCCCCGCTCTCTCCCCGTATCCTCACTCCCGCCCTCTCCCCATATCCCTCACTCCCTCTCCCCGTATCCCTCACTCCCACCCTCTCCCTCATATCCCTCACTCCCACCCTGTCCCCGTATCCCTCACTCCCGCTCTCTCCCCCTGTAGCCCTCACTCCCTCTCCCCGTATCCCTCACTCCCAGCGCTCTGCCCGTATCTCTCACTCCCGCCCTCTCCCCGTATCCCTCACTCCCACTTTCTCCCCCATAACCCTCACTCCCGCCCTCTCCCCGTATCCCTCACTCCCGCTCTCTCCCCGTATCCCTCACTCCTGCTCACTCCCCCGTATCCCTCACTCCCGCCCTTGCACTGTATCCCTCACTCCCGCTCTCTCTCCCATATCTCTCACTCCTGCCCTCCCCCCCGTATCCCTCACTCCCGCCCTCTCCCTGATTCCCTCACTCCCTCTCCCCCGTATCCCTCACTCCCGCTCTCTCCCCGTATCCCTCACTCCTGCTCACTCCCCCGTATCCCTCACTCCCGCCCTTGCCCTGTATCCCTCACTCCCGCTCTCTCCCCGTATCCCTCACTCCCGCTCTCTCCCCGTATCCCTCACTCCTGCTCTCTCCCCCGTATCCCTCACTCCCGCTCTCTCTCCCGTATCTCTCACTCCTGCCCTCTCTCCCGTATCCCTCACTCCCGCCCTCTCCCCCGTATCCCTCACTCCCGCCCTCTCCCCCTGTATCCCTCATTCCTGCCCTCTCCCCCCGTATCCCTCACTCCCGCCCTCTCCCGTATACCTCGCTCCCATTCTCTCTCCCCGTATCCCTCACTCCCGCGCTCTGCCCGTATCTCTCACTCCCGCCCTCTCCCCGTATCCCTCACTCCCACCCTCTCCCCCATATCCCTCACTCCCGCTCTCTCCCCCGTATCCCTCACTCCCGCTCTCTCCCCGTATCCCTCACTCCCGCTCTCTCCCCCCGTAGCCCTCACTCCCTCTCCCCGTATCCCTCACTCCCGCTCTCTCTCCCCGTATCCCTCATTCCCTCTCCCCCCGTATCCCTCACTCCCAGCGCTCTGCCCGTATCTCTCACTCCCGCCCTCTCCCCGTATCCCTCACTCCCGCTCTCTCCCCCGTATCCCTCACTCCCGCCCTCTCCCCCCATATCCCTCACTCCCACCCTCTCCCCCCCGTATCCCTCATTCCCGCCCTCTCCCCCGTATCCCTCACTCCCGCCCTCTCCCGTATCCCTCACTCCCATTCTCTCTCCCCGTATCCCTCACTCCTGCGCTCTGCCCGTATCTCTCACTCCGCCCTCTCCCCGTATCCCTCACTCCCTCCCTCTCCCCCCATATACTCACTCCCGCTCTCTCCCCCTTATCCCTCACTCCCGCTCTCTCCCCGTATCCCTCACTCCCGCCCTCTCCCCATATCCCTCACTCCCTCTCCCCGTATCCCTCACTCCCACCCTCTCCCTCATATCCCTCACTCCCACCCTGTCCCCGTATCCCTCACTCCCGCTCTCTCCCCCTGTAGCCCTCACTCCCTCTCCCCGTATCCCTCACTCCCAGCGCTCTGCCCCGTATCTCTCACTCCCGCCCTCTCCCCGTATCCCTCACTCCCACTTTCTCCCCCCATAACCCTCACTCCCGCCCTCTCCCCGTATCCCTCACTCCCGCTCTCTCCCCGTATCCCTCACTCCTGCTCACTCCCCCGTATCCCTCACTCCCGCCCTTGCACTGTATCCCTCACTCCCGCTCTCTCTCCCGTATCTCTCACTCTGCCCTCCCCCCCGTATCCCTCACTCCCGCCCTCTCCTGATTCCCTCACTCCCTCTCCCCCGTATCCCTCACTCCCGCTCTCTCTCCGTATCCCTCATTCCCGCTCTCTCCCCCGTATCCCTCACTCCCGCCCTTTCCCCCCCATATCCGTCGTTCCCAACTTCTCCCCCATATCCCTCACTCCCACCCTATCCCCCTGTATCCCTCACTCCCGCCCTCTCCCCATATCCCTCACTCCCTCTCCCCGTATCCCTCACTCCCACCCTCTCCCTCATATCCCTCACTCCCACCCTCTCCCCGTATCCTCACTCCCGCTCTCTCCCCCCGTAGCCCTCACTCCCTCTCCCCGTATCCCTCACTCCCGCTCTCTCTCCCCGTATCCCTCATTCCCTCTCCCCCCGTATCCCTCACTCCCAGCGCTCTGCCCGTATCTCTCACTCCCGCCCTCTCCCCGTATCCCTCACTCCCGCTCTCTCCCCCGTATCCCTCACTCCCGCCCTCTCCCCCCATATCCCTCACTCCCACCCTCTCCCCCCGTATCCCTCATTCCCGCCCTCTCCCCCGTATCCCTCACTCCCGCCCTCTCCCCGTATCCCTCACTCCCATTCTCTCTCCCCGTATCCCTCACTCCTGCGCTCTGCCCGTATCTCTCACTCCCGCCCTCTCCCCGTATCCCTCACTCCCTCCCTCTCCCCCCATATACTCACTCCCGCTCTCTCCCCCTTATCCCTCACTCCCGCTCTCTCCCCGTATCCCTCACTCCCGCCCTCTCCCCATATCCCTCACTCCCTCTCCCCGTATCCCTCACTCGCACCCTCTCCCTCATATCCCTCACTCCCACCCTGTCCCCGTATCCCTCACTCCCGCTCTCTCCCCCTGTAGCCCTCACTCCCTCTCCCCGTATCCCTCACTCCCAGCGCTCTGCCCGTATCTCTCACTCCCGCCCTCTCCCCGTATCCCTCACTCCCACTTTCTCCCCCATAACCCTCACTCCCGCCCTCTCCCCGTATCCCTCACTCCCGCTCTCTCCCCGTATCCCTCACTCCTGCTCACTCCCCCGTATCCCTCACTCCCGCCCTTGCACTGTATCCCTCACTCCCGCTCTCTCTCCCATATCTCTCACTCCTGCCCTCCCCCCCGTATCCCTCACTCCCGCCCTCTCCCTGATTCCCTCACTCCCTCTCCCCCGTATCCCTCACTCCCGCTCTCTCCCCGTATCCCTCACTCCTGCTCACTCCCCCGTATCCCTCACTCCCGCCCTTGCCCTGTATCCCTCACTCCCGCTCTCTCCCCGTATCCCTCACTCCTGCTCTCTCCCCCGTATCCCTCACTCCCGCTCTCTCTCCCGTATCCTCTCACTCCTGCCCTCTCTCCCGTATCCCTCACTCCCGCCCTCTCCCCCGTATCCCTCACTCCCGCCCTCTCCCCCTGAATCCCTCATTCCTGCCCTCTCCCCCCGTATCCCTCACTCCCGCCCTCTCCCGTATACCTCGCTCCCATTCTCTCTCCCCGTATCCCCTCACTCCCGCGCTCTGCCCGTATCTCTCACTCCCGCCCTCTCCCCGTATCCCTCACTCCCACCCTCTCCCCCATATCCCTCACTCCCGCTCTCTCCCCCGTATCCCTCACTCCCGCTCTCTCCCCGTATCCCTCACTCCCGCTCTCTCCCCGTATTCCTCACTCCTGCCCTCTCCCTGTATCCCTCACTCCTGCTCTCTCCCCCGTATCCCTCACTCCCGCCCTTGCCCTGTATCCCTCACTCCCGCTCTCTCCACGTAACCGTCACTCCCGCTCTCTCCTCCATATCCCTCACTCCTGCCCTCTCTCCTGTATCCCTCACTCCCGCTCTCTCCCCCCGTATCCCTCACTCGCACCCTCCCCCCCCGTATCCCTCACTCCCGCTCTCTCCATATCCCTCACTCCCGCTCTCTCCCCCGTATCCCTCACTCCCGCCCTCTCCCCATATCCCTCACTCCCTCTCCCCGTATCCCTCACTCCCACCCTCTCCCTCATATCCCTCACTCCCACCCTCTCCCCGTATCCCTCACTCCCGCTCTCTCCCCCCGTAGCCCTCACTCCCTCTCCCCGTATCCCTCACTCCCGCTCTCTCTCCCCGTATCCCTCATTCCCTCTCCCCCCGTATCCCTCACTCCCATCGCTCTGCCCGTATCTCTCACTCCCGCCCTCTCCCCGTATCCCTCACTCCCGCTCTCTCCCCCGTATCCCTCACTCCGGCCCTCTCCCCCCGTATCCCTCACTCCCACCCTCTCCCCCCGTATCCCTCATTCCCGCCCTCTCCCCCGTATCCCTCACTCCCGCCCTCTCCCCGTATCCCTCACTGCCTCTCCCCCGTATCCCTCACTCCCGCGCTCTGCCCGTATCCTCTCACTCCCGCCCTCTCCCCGTATCCCCACTCCCTGCCCTCTCCCCCCAGTATCCTCACTCCCGCTCTCTCCCCTTATCCCTCACTCCCGCTCTCTCCCCCGTATCCCTCACTCCCGCCCTCTCCCCATATCCCTCACTCCCTCTCCCCGTATCCCTCACTCCCACCTCTCCTCATATCCCTCACTCCCACCCTGCTCTCCCCCGTATCCCTCACTCCCGCTCTCTCCCCCTGTAGCCCTCACTCCACCTCCCCGTAATCCCTCACTCCCAGCGCTCTGCCCGTATCTCTCACTCCGCCCTCTCCCCGTATCCCTCACTCCCACCTTCTCCCCCATATCCTCACTCCCGCCCTCTCCCCCGTATCCCTCACTCCCGCTCTCTCCCCGTATCCCTCACTCCCTGCTACTCCCCCGTTATCCCTCACTCCCGCCCTTGCACTGTATCCCTCACTCCCGCTCTCTCTCCCCGTATCTCTCACTCCCTGCCCTCCCCACGTATCCCTCACTCCCGCCCTCTCCCCTGTTTCCCTCACTCCCCTCTCACCCCGTATCCCTCACTCCGCTCTCTCCCCCGTATCCCTCACTCCCGCCCCTCTCCCCCGTATCCCTCACTCCCGCCCTCTCCCCCTCCGTATCCCTCATTCCTGCCCTCTCCCCCACGTATCCCTCACTCCCGCCCTCTCCCGTATACTCGCTCCCATTCTCTCTCCCCGTATCCCTCACTCCCGCGCTCTGCCCGTATCTCTCACTCCCCGCCCCTCTCCCCGTATCCCTCACTCCACCCTCTCCCCATATCCCTCACTCCCGCTCACTCCCCCGTATCCCTCACTCCCGCTCTCTCCCCGTATCCCTCACTCCCGCTCTCCCCATATCCCTCACTCCTGCCCTCTTCCCCGTATCCCTCACTCCCTGCTCTCTCCCCCCGTATCCCTCACTCCCGCCCTTGCCCTGTATCCCTCACTCCCGCTCTCTCCACGTAACCCTCACTCCCGGTCTCTCCTCCATATCCCTCACTCCTGCCCTCTCTCCTGTATCCCTCACTCCCGCTCTCTCCCCTGTATCCCTCACTCGCACCCTCCCCCCCCGTATCCCTCACTCCCGCTCTCTCCATATCCCTCACTCCCGCTCTCTCCCCCGTATCCCTCACTCCCGCTCTCTCCCCGTATCCCTCACTCCCGCTCTCTCCCCGTATCCCTCACTCCTGCCCTCTCCCTGTATCCCTCACTCCTGCTCTCTCCCCCGTATCCCTCACTCCCGCCCTTGCCCTGTATCCCTCACTCCCGCTCTCTCCCAGTATCCCTCACTCCTGCTCTCTCCCCCGTATCCCTCACTCCCGCCCTTTCCCTGTATCCCTCACTCCCGCTCTCTCCCCGTATCCCTCACTCCCGCCCTCTCCCTGAATCCCTCACTCCCTCTCCCCCGTATCCCTCACTCCCGCTCTCTCTCCCGTATCTCTCACTCCTGCCCTCTCCCCCGTATCCCTCACTCCCACCCTCTCCCCCCGTATCCCTCACTCCCACCCTCACCCCCCGTATCCCTCATTCCCACCCTCTCCCCCGTATCCCTCACTCCCGCCCTCTCTCCGTATCCCTCACTCCCATTCTCTCTCCCCGTATCCCTCACTCCCGCGCTCTGCCCGTATCTCTCACTCCCGCCCTCTCCCCGTATCCCTCACTCCCACCCTCTCCCCCATATCCCTCACTCCCGCTCTCTCCCCCGTATCCCTCACTCCCGCTCTCTCCCCGTATCCCTCACTCCCGCTTTCACCCCATATCCCTCACTCCCACCCTCTCCCCGTATCCCTCACTCCCACCCTCTCCCCGTATCCCTCACTCCTGCCCTCTCCCCCGTATCACTCACTGCCACCCTCTCCCCATATCCCTCACTCCCTCCCTCTCCCCCATATCCCTCACTCGCGCTCTCTCCCCCGTATCCCTCACTCCCGCTCTCTCCCCGTATCCCTCACTTCTGCTCTCTCCCCCGTATCCCTCACTCCTGCCCTCTGCCCCCTATCGCTCTCTCCCGCTCTCTCCCCCTTATCCCTCACTCCCACCCTCTCCCCATATCCCTCACTCCCCCCCCATATCCCTCACTCCCGCTCTCTCCCCCGTATCCCTCACTCCCGCTCTCTCCCTGTATCCCTCACTCCTGCTCTCTCCCCCGTATCCGTCACTCCCGCCCTTTCCCTGTATCCCTCACTCCCGCACTCTCCCTGTATCCCTCACTCCCGCTCTCTCCTCCGTATCCCTCACTCCTGCCCTCTGCCCTGTATCCCTCACTCCCGCTCTCTCCCCCGTATCACTCACTCCCGCCCTCTCCTGAATCCCTCACTCCCTCTCCCCCGTATCCCTCACTCCCGCTCTCTCTCCCGTATCCCTCACTCCCTCCCTCTCCCCCGTATCCCTTGCTCCCGCCCTCTACCCGTATCCCACACACGCGCCCTCTGTCCCGTATCCCTCACTCCCGCCCTCTACCCCATATCCCTCGCTCCCTCCCTCTCCCCGTATCCCTCACTCCCACCCTCTCCCCGTATCCCTCACTCATGCTCTCTCTCCCGTATCCCTCACTCCCGCTCTCTCCCCTGTATCCCTCATTCCTGCTCTCTCCCCATATCCCTCACTCCCCCCCTCCCCGAAACCCTCACTCCCTCTCCCCGTATACCTCACTCCCTCTCTCTCCCCATCCCTCACTCCCACCCTCACCCCCGTATCCCTCACTCCCGCTCTCTCCTTGTATCCCTCACTCTCACCCTCTCCCCCCGTATCCCTCACTCCCGCTCTCTCCCCGTATCCCTCACTCCCGCCCTCTCCCCGTAACCCTCACTCCCTCTAGCATTATCCCTCACTCCCGCTCTCTCCCCGTATCCCTCACTCCCACCCTCTCCCCCATATCCCTCACTCCCGCTCTCTCCCCCATATCCCTCACTCCCGCTCTCTCTCCCGTATCTCTCACTCCTGCCCTCTCCCCCGTATCCCTCACTCCCACCCTCTCCCCCCGTATCCCTCACTCCCACCCTCTCCCCCCGTATCCCTCATTCCCACCCTCTCCCCCGTATCCCTCACTCCCGCCCTCTCTCCGTATCCCTCACTCCCATTCTCTCTCCCCGTATCCCTCACTCCCGCGCTCTGCCCGTATCTCTCACTCCCGCCCTCTCCCCGTATCCCTCACTCCCACCCTCTCCCCCATATCCCTCACTCCCGCTCTCTCCCCCATATCCCTCACTCCCGCTCTCTCCCCGTATCCCTCACTCCCGCTTTCACCCCCATATCCCTCACTCCCACCCTCTCCCCGTATCCCTCACTCCCGCTCTCTCCCCTGTATCCCTCACTCCCGCTCTCTCCCTGTATCCCTCACTCCCACCCTCTCCCCGTATCCCTCACTCCTGCCCTCTCCCCGTATCACTCACTGCCACCCTCTCCCCATATCCCTCACTCCCTCCCTCTCCCCCATATCCCTCACTCGCGCTCTCTCCCCCGTATCCCTCACTCCCGCTCTCTCCCCGTATCCCTCACTTCTGCTCTCTCCCCCGTATCCCTCACTCCTGCCCTCTGCCCCCTATCGCTCTCTCCCGCTCTCTCCCCCTTATCCCTCACTCCCACCCTCTCCCCATATCCCTCACTCCCCCCCCATATCCCTCACTCCCGCTCTCTCCCCCGTATCCCTCACTCCCGCTCTCTCCCTGTATCCCTCACTCCTGCTCTCTCCCCCGTATCCGTCACTCCCGCCCTTTCCCTGTATCCCTCACTCCCGCACTCTCCCTGTATCCCTCACTCCCGCTCTCTCCTCCGTATCCCTCACTCCTGCCCTCTGCCCTGTATCCCTCACTCCCGCTCTCTCCCCCGTATCACTCACTCCCGCCCTCTCCCTGAATCCCTCACTCCCTCTCCCCCGTATCCCTCACTCCCGCTCTCTCTCCCGTATCCCTCACTCCCTCCCTCTCCCCGTATCCCTTGTTCCCGCCCTCTACCCGTATCCCACACACCCGCCCTCTGTCCCGTATCCCTCACTCCCGCCCTCTACCCCATATCCCTCGCTCCCTCCCTCTCCCCGTATCCCTCACTCCCACCCTCTCCCCGTATCCCTCACTCATGCTCTCTCTCCCGTATCCCTCACTCCCGCTCTCTCCCCTGTATCCCTCATTCCTGCTCTCTCCCCATATCCCTCACTCCCACCCTCCCCGAAACCCTCACTCCCTCTCCCCGTATACCTCACTCCCTCTCTCTCCCCATCCCTCACTCCCACCCTCACCCCCGTATCCCTCACTCCCGCTCTCTCCTTGTATCCCTCACTCTCACCCTCTCCCCCCGTATCCCTCACACCCGCTCTCTCCCCGTATCCCTCACTCCCGCCCTCTCCCCGTAACCCTCACTCCCTCTAGCATTATCCCTCACTCCCGCTCTCTCCCCGTATCCCTCACTCCCACCCTCTCCCCCATATCCCTCACTCCCGCTCTCTCCCCCATATCCCTCACTCCCGCTTTCACCCCCATATCCCTCACTCCCTCCCTCTCCCCGTATCCCTCACTCCCGCTCTCTCCCCTGTATCCCTCACTCCCGCTCTCTCCCCGTATCCCTCACTCCCACCCTCTCCCCCTTATCCCTCACTCCTGCCCTCTCCCCCGTATCACTCACTGCCACCCTCTCCCCATATCCCTCACTCCCTCCCTCTCCCCCATATCCCTCACTCGCGCTCTCTCCCCCGTATCCCTCACTCCCGCTCTCTCCCCGTATCCCTCACTTCTGCTCTCTCCCCCGTATCCCTCACTCCTGCCCTCTGCCCCCTATCGCTCTCTCCCGCTCTCTCCCCCTTATCCCTCACTCCCACCCTCTCCCCATATCCCTCACTCCCCCCCCATATCCCTCACTCCCACTCTCTCCCCCGTATCCCTCACTCCCGCTCTCTCCCTGTATCCCTCACTCCTGCTCTCTCCCCCGTATCCGTCACTCCCGCCCTTTCCCTGTATCCCTCACTCCCGCACTCTCCCTGTATCCCTCACTCCCGCTCTCTCCTCCGTATCCCTCACTCCTGCCCTCTGCCCTGTATCCCTCACTCCCGCTCTCTCCCCCGTATCACTCACTCCCGCCCTCTCCCTGAATCCCTCACTCCCTCTCCCCCGTATCCCTCACTCCCGCTCTCTCTCCCGTATCCCTCACTCCCTCCCTCTCCCCGTATCCCTTGCTCCCGCCCTCTACCCGTATCCCACACACCCGCCCTCTGTCCCGTATCCCTCACTCCCGCCCTCTACCCCATATCCCTCGCTCCCTCCCTCTCCCCGTATCCCTCACTCCCACCCTCTCCCCGTATCCCTCACTCATGCTCTCTCCCCCGTATCCCTCACTCCCGCTCTCTCCCCTGTATCCCTCATTCCTGCTCTCTCCCCATATCCCTCACTCCCACCCTCCCCGAAACCCTCACTCCCTCTCCCCGTATACCTCACTCCCGCTCTCTCCCCATCCCTCACTCCCACCCTCACCCCCGTATCCCTCACTCCCGCTCTCTCCTTGTATCCCTCACTCTCACCCTCTCCCCCCGTATCCCTCACTCCCGCTCTCTCCCCGTATCCCTCACTCCCGCCCTCTCCCCGTAACCCTCACTCCCTCTAGCCTTATCCCTCACTCCTGCTCTCTCCCCATATCCCTAACTCCCACCCTCTCTCCCGTATTTCTCACTCCCACCCTCTCCCCGTATTCCTCACTCCCAACCTCCCCCCGTATCCCTCACTCCCTCCCTCTCCCCGTATCCCTCACTCCCTCTCTCCCCCGTATCCCACACTCCTGCCCTCTCCCCCCGTATCCCTCACTCCCACCCTCCCCCCCGTATCCCTCACTCCCGCTCTCTCCGTATCCCTCACTCCCGCTCTCTCCCCCGTATCCCTCACTCCCGCCCTCTCCCCCCATATCCCTCGTTCCCACCCTCTCCCCCGTATCCCTCACTCCCACTCTCTCCCCCTGTATCCCTCACTCCCGCCCTCTCCCCCGGATCCCTGACTCCCTCTCCCCGTATCCCTCACTCCCACCCTCTACCCCATATCCCTCACTCCCACCCTCTCCCCGTATCCCTCACTCCCGCTCTCTCCCCCCGTATCCCTCACTCCCTCTCCCCGTATCCCTCACTCCCTCTCTCTCTCCCCGTAACCCTCACTCCCTCTCCCCGTATCCCTCACTCCCGCCCTCTCCCCCGTATCCCTCACTCCCACCCTCACCCCCGTATCCCTCACTCCCGCTCTCTCCTCGTGACCCTGACTCCCTCTAGCCGTATCCCTCACTCCCGCTCTCTCCCCGTATGCCTCACTCCCACCCTCTCTCCCGTATCCCACACTCCCGCCCTCTCCCCCCGTATCCCTCACTCCCTCCCTCTCCCCGTATCCCTCACTCCCTCTCTCCCCCGTATCCCACACTCCCGCCCTCTCCCCCCGTATCCCTCACTCCCACCCTCCCCCGTATCCCTCACTCCCGCTCCCTCCGTATCCCTCACTCCCTCTCTCCGCCGTATCCCACACTCCCGCCCTCTCCCCCCGTATCCCTCACTCCCACCCTCCCCCCGTATCCCTCACTCCCGCTCTCTCCGTATCCCTCACTCCCGCTCTCTCCCCCGTATCCCTCGTTCCCACCCTCTCCCCCCATATCCCTCGTTCCCACCCTCTCCCCCGTATCCCTCACTCCCACTCTCTCCCCCTGTATCCCTCACTCCCGCCCTCTCCCCCGTATCCCTCACTCCCTCTCCCCGTATCCCTCACTCCCACCCTCTCCCCCATATCCCTCACTCCCACCCTCTCCCCGTATCCCTCACTCCCGCTCTCTCCCCCGTATCCCTCACTCCCTCTCCCCGTATCCCTCACTCCCGCTCTCTCTCCCCATATCCCTCACTCCCTCTCCCCCCGTATCCCTCACTCCCACCCTCTCCCCGTATCCCTCACTCCCGCCCTCTCCCCGTATCCCTCACTCCCGCCCTCTCCCCGTATCCCTCACTCCCATTCTCTCTCCCTGTATCCCTCACTCCCGCCCTCTCCCCGTATCCCTCACTCCCGCCCTCTCCCCGTATCCCTCACTCCCGCCCTCTCCCCGTATCCCTCACTCCCGCCCTCTCCCCGTATCCCTCACTCCCACCCTCTCCCCATATCCCTCACTCGCACCCTCTCCCCCCATATCCCTCGCCCCCACCCTCTCCCCATGTCCCTCACTCCCATCTACCCACCCGTGATATGAGGCGATATGGTGGGCTGGATGTGGTGAGGGGAGGTCATGGTGGGGGGATGAGTAGGGTAGGTTGTGGATAGATCCTTCAAAGGGTCAGCACCGGCGCGAGGGGCCGAGCGGCCTCCTCGAGTGCTGTGAGTTCCTCTGACCCCTGCCTCAGGTCACACACTCCCACGCCCAGTCTCCCTCTCCAACCCCTGCTGGTACCTGCGGGGTCGCTGTAGACCATGTCTAGGCTGATGGTCTCCAGGAGGTATTCCAGAATCTTCTCCGGAGTCCCGTACATCACCGAGTACCTGTTGCGATGGGGAAGAGGCAAGTGAATAATCTCGCCAGAACCCGTTTCACTGCACACACCCCCCCCACCCCACCGGCCTCCACTTGCTGTCCGTGGGATCTTACTGTGCGCCAAGGCGCCAAAGGAGGGAGCCAAAGTCCGGCCCCTCTGTTTCTCCATTCACCATGTCGCTCCCCGAGTACCAGACTATCCCCAACCTGGGGGGGGGGGATTAGTGTCCCTCCATTGACCCCTTTCTGTTCCCCTTCATACCTTGTGAAAGTCCGATCGAACCACCCCCCACTGAACCTTCATAATCCTGGATGATACACCCACTCTCCCCAGCTCAGACCCCCTAATCAACCCAAAGCCTGTCCACCATCTACAAGGCACAAGTCAGGAGTGGGATGGGACACTCCCCACTCGCCTGGATGAGTGCGGCTCCCACAACACTCGAGAAGCTCGACACCGTCCAGGACAAAGCAGCCCCCGCTCGATGGGGCACCCCATCCACAAACATTCACTCCCTCCACCACCACCACCACCGACGCACAGGGGCAGCAGTGTGTGTACCATCTACAAGATGCACTGCAGCAACTCGCCAAGGGCTCCTTCGACAGCGCCGCCCAAACCCACCACCTCTACCATCTAGAAGGACGAGGGCAGCAGACACATGGGGAACACCAGCACCTGCAAGTTCCCCTCCCGAGCCACTCACCATCCCGACTTGGGAATATATCGGCCGTTCCTTCACTGTCGCCGGGTCAAAATCCTGGAACTCCCTCCCTAACAGCGCCGTGGGTGTACCTACACCACACACAGGGACAAAATCCTGGAACTCCCTCCCTAACAGCGCCGTGGGTGTACCTACACCACACACAGGGACAAAATCCTGGAACTCCCTCCCTAACAGCGCCGTGGGTGTACCTACACCACACGGGACAAAATCCTGGAACTCCCTCCCTAACAGCGCTGTGGGTGTACCTACACCACACGGACAAAATCCTGGAACTCCCTCCCTAACAGCACCGTGGGTGTACCTACACCACACGGGACAAAATCCTGGAACTCCCTCCCTAACAGCGCCGTGGGTGTACCTACACCACATGGGGTCTGCAGAGGTTCAAGAAGGCAGCTCACCAACCCCACCTTCTGAAGGGGCAATTAGGGATGGGCAATAAATGCTGGGCCCAGCCCAGCAACACCCACAAACCCCGTGAATCCATTTTTTAAAAGATGGTGTTTAATGTCTCCTGCTAAATTAACCCTGAGAGTCCAGCTGTCTCTGAATGGCTTCTAACGCATTGAAAACC
Source organism: Carcharodon carcharias (assembly GCF_017639515.1). Lineage (NCBI taxonomy): Eukaryota > Metazoa > Chordata > Chondrichthyes > Lamniformes > Lamnidae > Carcharodon > Carcharodon carcharias. Next base: position 20,884 of record NW_024470949.1, read on the forward strand.
TTCCTTAGATGAGGAGACCAGTACTGGACATGGTACTTCACATGTGGTCTTACAGGGCACTGGTGAGACCACATCTGGAGCACTGTGTACAGCACTGGTCTCCTTATTTAAGGGAGGGTGTAAACGCGTTGGAAGCCGTTCAGAGAAGGTTCAACCAGACTGACGCCTGGAATGGGTGGGTTGTCTCATCAGGAAAGGTCAGACAGTCTGGGCTTGTATCCGCTGGAGTTTAGAAGAGTAAGAGGCGACTCGATCGAAACCTATAAGATCCTGAGGGGGGTCTCGACAGGGTGGGTGTGGAGAGAATGAGGTGAAGATGCAAAGCTCTGCTCCCCACCCTGACCAAACTCGCACCGATTCACACGTCACCTTCCCTCCACCGGCCGTACTCGAGTAGTCATGCTGGCTGGCAGTCCCTCAACGCCTCGATTTGGAAATTCTCGAATCCCTCCATGGCCTCCTCAAACCCTCCATATCTCTGTAACCTCCTCCAGACCCTACACCCCTCCCTATCTCTGTAACCTCCTCCAGCTCCTACACCCCTCCCTATCTCTGTAACCTCCTCCAGACCCTACACCCCTCCCTATCTCTGTAACCTCCTCCAGCCCCCTACACCCCTCCCTATCTCTGTAACCTCCTCCAGTCCCCTACAACCCTCCCTATCTCTGTAACCTCCTCCAGTCCCTACAACCCTCCCTATCTCTGTAACCTCCTCCAGCTCCTACACCCCTCCCTATCTCTGTAAGCTCCTCCAGCCCCTACACCTCTCCCTATCTCTGTAACCTCCTCCAGCCCCTACACCTCTCCCTATCTCTGTAACCTCCTCCAGCCCCTACACCTCTCCCTATCTCTGTAACCTCCTCCAGTCACTACACTCCTTCCATCTCTGTAACCTCCTCCAGCCCCTACAACACTCCCTATCTCTGTAACCTCCTCCAGCCCCTACACCCCTCCCTATCTCTGTAACCTCCTCCAGCCCCTACACCCCTCCCTATCTCTGTAACCTCCTCCAGCCCCTACACCCCTCCCTATCTCTGTAACCTCCTCCAGCCCCTACACCCCTCCCTATCTCTGTAACCTCCTCCAGCCCCTCCAACCCTTGCTATCTCTGTAACCTCCTCCAGCCCCTACACCCCTCCCTATCTCTGTAACCTCCTCCGGACCCCTACACCCCTCCCTATCTCTGTAACCTCCTCCAGCCCCTTCAACCCTCCCTATCTCTGTCAACTCCTCCAGCCCCTACACCCTTCCCTATCTCTGTAACCTCCTTCAGCCCCTACAACCCTCCCTATCTCTGTAACCTCCTCCAGCCCCCTACAACCCTCCCTATCCCTGTAACCTCCTCCAGCCACTACACCCCTCCCTATCTCTGTAACCTCCTCCAGTCCCCTACAACCCTCCCTATCTCTGTAACCTCCTCCAGCCACTACACCCCTCCCTATCACTGTAACCTCCTCCAATTCCGACCTCTCACACATCCCCTCCCGATTCCCGTCGCTCCACCATCGGCGCCGTACCTTCAGCTGCCTGGAGGCCCCGAGCTCTGGAATCCCCTCCCTCACCCTCTCCGCCTCCCTCTCTCTCTCTCTCTCTCCTTGAGTGAAAGACACTCCTTAAAACTGACCTGTCTACCTGAACTCCCTGTTGCATGTCCCCCATATCTCCCCCTGTGTCTTGGTGTCCGACTTGGTCCGATAACGTTCTTGTAAAGCACCTCGGGTGTGTCAGGTGATGTGGAAGGAGCTACATAAGCATAATGTGTTCGGGACATGGTGACTTCAGAGCAGGAGGAGGCCATTCAGCCCTCGAGCTCCTTTCTATAAGGTGACGGCTGATCTGACTGTGGCCTCAACTCCACTTTCCTGCCTGTTCCCCTCACCCCCATAACCCTCGACCCCCTCGTCGATCAGAAACCCGTCTAACTCGGCCTCGGATATATTCCCTGACCCGGCCTCCGCTGCTCTCTAGAGGGCGGAGGGGGAGAGAATTCCACAGACTGACCACCCTCTGAGGGAAGAAATTCCTCCTCGTCTCCGTCTTCAATGGGAGACCCCTTATTCTGAAACTGTGCCCCCCTCCTGCCCCCTCATTCTAGATTCCCCCCACGAGGATGGGCGGGGGGGAAACACCCTCTCAGCATCCACCCTGTCAAGCCCCCCATCCCCCTCCTCTCAGAATCTGATCTGTTTCAATAAGATCACCTCTCGTTCTTCCAAACTCCCAACGGGTCCAGGGCCCAACCTGCTCGACAACTCGATGGAGTTTAGAAGGATGAGGAGGTTGGGGGGATCTGATTGAAACTTACAGAATACTGAAAGGCCTGGATAGAGTGGACGTGGGGAAGATGTCTCCATTAGTAGGAGAGACTAGGACCCGAGGGCACAGCCTCAGAGTGAAGGGGAGACCTTTTAGAACAGAGATGAGGAGAAACTTCTTTAGCCAGAGAGGGGTGAATCTATGGAATTCATTGCCACAGAAGGCAGTGGAGGCCGGGTTTGAGAGCGAGGTAGATGGGTTCTTGATTGGTAAGGGGGATCAATGGTTATGGGGAGAAGGCGGGAGAATGGGGGTTGAGGAACTTATCAGCCGTGATTGAATGGCGGAGCGGACTCGATGGGCCGATTGGCCTAATTTCTGCTCCTATGTCTTATGGTCCTGACCGGCCTCGGGACAGAAAAACGTGAAAGTCCAGCTGCTTACTTGCCGGGTGAGACCCCTTGACCGGGAGTGAGTCCCACTTGAGATGACTTCTCCAGCACGAGGACATCTTTGCCAAGCTCCTTCAGGTGGACAGTGTTGGCCTCCACATCCTGTCAGGGAAGACCAAGAGGGACGTAGAAGTGAGAGAGCCAGGAGGTTATCTGGACCCGGCCCAGCTCCGGGCACAGGGTTTCAGGATGGACCTGAAGGTGTTGGAGAGAGAGAGAGAGAGAGAGAGAGACAGAGAGACAGAGAGAGCGGGAAAGGTGGACGAGGTTGGTTCCAGGGATGAGGAACTTCAGTGACGTGGACAGATTGGAGACGCTGAGACCCTTCTCGGAGAAGAGAAGGTCGAGGGGAGATTTGATCGAGGTGTTCAAAACCAGGAGGGGTCTGGGACAGAGCGGACAGGGAGAGGCTGTTCCCATTGGGGGGGAGGATCGAGAACCAGAGGGACACAGATTTAAGGCGATTGGTACAAGAAGCAATGGAGACTCGAGGAGAAACTTTCTCACACAGCGAGTGGTTAGGGTCTGGAAGGCGCTGCCTGAGAGTGTGGGGGAGACAGGGTCAATCGAGGCGTTAGGGAGAGCGAGGGATTGGGTGAGTGAGGGGGATTGAGGGACATGGAGGGGGAGTGAGGGATTGGGTGAGTGAGGGAGAGTGTGGGACTTGGAGGGGAAGTGAGAGTGGGGGAGTGAGGGACGGTCAGGGGGACTGAGGGGTTGGGTGAGTGAGGGGGAGTTAGGGACATGGAGGGGGAGTCAGGGATTGGGTGAGTGAAGGGGAGTGAGGGTAACGGAGGGGGAAGTGAGGTTTGGGGCAAGTGAGGCGGAGTGAGGGACACTGAGGGGGAGTCAGGGATAGGGCAAGTGAGGGACGGTGAGGGGGGAGTGAGGGATACAGAGGGGGAGGGAGGGTTGGGGTGAGTGAGGGACACTGAGGGGGAGTGAGGGTTGGGGTGAGTGAGGGGGAGTGAGCGACACTGAGGGGGAGTGAGTGTTGGGGCGAGTGAGGGGGAGTGAGCGACACTGAGGGGGAGTGAGGGTTGGGCCAAGTGAAGGACACTGAGTGGAGTGAGTGTTGGAATGAGTGAGGGACACTGAGTGGAGTGAGTGTTGGAATGAGTGAGGGACACTGAGTGGAGTGAGGGGTGGGCGAGTGAGGGACAGTGAGAGGGAGTGAGGGGTGGGCGAGTGAGGGACACGGAGAGGGAGTGAGGGATGGGCGAGTGAGGGACACTGAGTGGAGTGAGGGGTGGGCTGAGTGAGGGACACTGAGTGGAGTAAGGGGTGGGCCGACTGAGGGACGGTGAGGGGGAGTGAGGGGTGGGCCGAGTGAGGGACAGAGTGGAGTGAAGGTTGGGCTGAGTGAAGGATGGTGAGAGGGAGTGAGGGTTGGGGCAAGTGAGGGACACTGAGTGGAGTGAGGGGTGGGGTGAGTGAGGGACACTGAGTGGAGTGAGGGGTGGGCCAAGTGAGGGACACTGAGTGGAGTGAGGATTGGGGCGAGTGAGGGACACTGAGTGGAGTGAGGGGTGGGGCGAGTGAGGGACAGTGAGAGGGAGTAAGGGACACTGAGTGGAGTGAGGATTGGGGCGAGTGAGGGACACTGAGTGGAGTGAGGGGTGGGCCAAGTGAGGGACACTGAGTGGAGTGAGGGTTGGGCTGAGTGAGGGACAATGAGTGGAGTGAGGGGTGGGCCGAGTGAGGGACACTGACTGGAGTGAGGGGTGGGGCGAGTGAGGGACAGTGAGTGGAGTGAGGGTTGGGGCGAGTGAGGGACACTGAGTGTAGAGAGGGGTGGGCCGAGTGAGGGACAGTGAGAGGGCGTGAGGGACACTGACTGGAGTGAGGGGTGGGCCAAGTGAGGGACAGTGAGAGGGAGTGAGGGACACTGAGTGGAGTGAGGGGTGGGACGAGTGAGGGACACTGAGTGGAGTGAGGGGTGGGCCGAGTGAGGGACACTGAGTGGCATGAGGGGTGGGCCGAGTGAGGGACACTGAGTGGATTGAGGGGTGGGGTGAGTGAGGGACAGTGAGAGGGAGTGAGGGACACTGAGTGGAGTAAGGTTGGGCTGAGTGAGGGACACTGAGTGGAGTGAGTGGTGGGGCGAGTGAGGGGCACTGAGTCGAGTGAGGGGTGGGCTGAGTGAGGGACACTGAGTAGAGTGAGGGGTGGGCTGAGTGAGGGACACTGAGTGGAGTGAGGGTTGGGCTGAGTGAAGGATGGTGAGAGGGAGTGAGGGGTGGGGTGAGTGAGGGACAGTGAGAGGGAGTGAGGGTTGGGCCAAGTGAGGGACACTGAGTGGAGTGAATGTTGGGCCGAGTGAGGGACACTGAGTGGAGTGAGGGGTGGGCCGAGTGAGGGACACTGAGTGGAGTGAGGGTTGGGCTGAGTGAAGGATGGTGAGAGGGAGTGAGAGTTGGGGTGAGTGAGGGACACTGAGTGGAGTGAGGGGTGGGCCGAGTGAGGGACAGTGAGAGGGAGTGAGGGACACTGAGTGGAGTGAGGGATGGGCCGAGTGAGGGACACTGAGTGGAGTGAGGGATGGGCCGAGTGAGGGTTGGGCTGAGTGAGGGACAGTGAGTGGAGTGAGGGATGGGGCGAGTGAGGGACAGTGAGAGGGAGTGAGGGACACTGAGTGGAGAGAGGGTTGGGGCGAGTGAGGGACACTGAGTGGAGTGAGGGTTGGGCTGAGTGAAGGATGGTGAGGGGGGTGAGGGGTGGGGCGAGTGAGGGGCACTGAGTGGAGTGAGGGGTGGGCTGAGTGAGGGACATTGAGTGGAGTGAGGGTTGGGCCGAGTGAGGGGCACTGAGTGGAGTGAGGGGTGGGGCAAGTTAGGGACACTGAGTAGAATGAGGGGTGGGCCGAGTGAGGGACATTGAGTGGAGTGAGGGATGGGCCGAGTGAGGGACACTGAGTGGAGTGAGGGTTGGGGCGAGTGAGGGACACCGAGTGGAGTGAGGGTTGGGCTGAGTGAAGGATGGTGAGAGGGAGTGAGGGACACTGAGTGGAGTAAGGTTGGGCCGAGTGAGGGACACTGAGTGGAGTGAGGGGTGGGGCGAGTGAGGGACACCGAGTGGAGAGAGGGGTGGGCCGAGTGAGGGACACTGAGTGGAGTGAGGGATGGGCCGAGTGAGGGTTGGGCTGAGTGAGGGACAGTGAGTGGAGTGAGGGATGGGGCGAGTGAGGGACAGTGAGAGGGAGTGAGGGACACTGAGTGGAGAGAGGGTTGGGGCGAGTGAGGGACACTGAGTGGAGTGAGGGGTGGGGCGAGTGAGGGACACCGAGTGGAGTGAGGGGTGGGCCGAGTGAGGGACACTGAGTGGAGAGAGGGTTGGGGCGAGTGAGGGACACTGAGTGGAGTGAGGGTTGGGCTGAGTGAAGGATGGTGAGAGGGAGTGAGAGTTGGGGTGAGTGAGGGACACTGAGTGGAGTGAGGGGTGGGCCGAGTGAGGGACACTGAGTGGAGTGAGGGATGGGCCGAGTGAGGGACAGTGAGAGGGAGTGAGGGACACTGAGTGGAGAGAGGGTTGGGGCGAGTGAGGGACACTGAGTGGAGTGAGGGTTGGGCTGAGTGAAGGATGGTGAGGGGGGTGAGGGGTGGGGCGAGTGAGGGGCACTGAGTGGAGTGAGGGGTGGGCTGAGTGAGGGACATTGAGTGGAGTGAGGGTTGGGCAGAGTGAGGGGCACTGAGTGGAGTGAGGGGTGGGGCAAGTTAGGGACACTGAGTAGAATGAGGGGTGGGCCGAGTGAGGGACATTGAGTGGAGTGAGGGTTGGGCCGAGTGAGGGACACTGAGTGGAGTGAGGGTTGGGGCGAGTGAGGGACACCGAGTGGAGTGAGGGTTGGGGCGAGTGAGGGACACCGAGTGGAGTGAGGGTTGGGCTGAGTGAAGGATGGTGAGAGGGAGTGAGGGACACTGAGTGGAGTAAGGTTGGGCCGAGTGAGGGACACTGAGTGGAGTGAGGGGTGGGGCGAGTGAGGGACACCGAGTGGAGAGAGGGGTGGGCCGAGTGAGGGACACTGAGTGGAGTGAGGGTTGGGCCGAGTGAGGGACAGTGAGTGGAGTGAGGGTTGGGGCGAGTGAGGGACAGTGAGAGGGAGTGAGGGTTGGGGCGAGTGAGGGACAGTGAGAGGGAGTGAGGGACACTGAGTGGAGTGAGGGGTGGGCTGAGTGAGGGACACTGTGGAGTGAGGCGTGGGCCAAGTGAGGGACACTGAGTGGAGTGAGGGGTGGGCTGAGTGAGGGACACTGAGTGGAGTGAGGGGTGGGCCGAGTGAGGGACACTGACTGGAGTGAGGGGTAGGGAGGATGAGGGGTGGTTAGGGCAATGTGGGGGACAGTAAGTGGAGTGAGGGTTGGTAGGCGGCGAGAGTGAGGAGGACAGGGAGTGTAGTGAGGGGTGGGCCGGAGTGGGGACAGTGTGAGGGCGTGAGGGACACTGAATGGAAGTGAGGGGGTGGGCAGAGTGGGGAGTGATGGGACAGTGACGAGGGAGTGAAGTGAGGGACACTGAGTAAGTAGTGACGGGTTGGGCCCGCGACCGAGAGGCGTGAGGGACACTGAGTGGAGTGAGGGGTGGGACGAGTGAGGGACACAGAGTGGAGTGAGGGGTGGGCTGAGTGAGGGACACTGAGTGGCATGAGGGGTGGGCCGAGTGAGGGACACTGAGTGGATTGAGGGGTGGGGTGAGTGAGGGACAGTGAGAGGGAGTGAGGGACACTGAGTGGAGTGAGGGGTGGGCCGAGCGAGGGACACTGAGTGGAGTGAGTGGTGGGGCGAGTGAGGGGCACTGAGTCGAGTGAGGGTTGGGGCGAGTGAGGGACACTGAGTGGAGTGAGGGTTGGGCTGAGTGAAGGATGGTGAGAGGGAGTGAGGGGTGGGGCGAGTGAGGGACAGTGAGAGGGAGTGAGGGTTGGGCCGAGTGAGGGACACTGAGTGGAGTGAATGTTGGGCCGAGTGAGGGACACTGAGTGGAGTGAGGGTTGGGCCGAGTGAGGGACACTGAGTGGAGTGAGGGATGGGCCGAGTGAGGGACACTGAGTGGAGTGAGGGTTGGGCTGAGTGAGGGACACTGAGTGGAGTGAGGGTTGGGCTGAGTGAAGGATGGTGAGAGGGAGTGAGGGTTGGGGTGAGTGAGGGACACTGAGTGGAGTAAGGGGTGGGCTGAGTGAGGGACAGTGAGAGGGAGTGAGGGACACTGAGTGGAGTGAGGGGTGGGCCGAGTGAGGGACACTGAGTGGAGTGAGGGTTGAGTTGGCGAGTGAGGGACAGTGAGAGGGAGTGAGGGGTGGGCTGAGTGAGGGACACTGAGTGGAGTGAGGGTGGGGCAGAGTGAGGGACGCTACGAGTGGAGATAGGGGTGGCCGAGTGAGGGACACTGGAGTGGAGTGAGGGTTGGGCGAGGAGGGGACAGTGAGTGGAGAGTGAGGGTTGGGGCGAGTGAGGGACAGTGAGAGGGAGTGGAGGGTCACTGCAGTGAGTGAGGGGTGGGCTGAGTTGGAAGGACACTGAGTGGAGTGAGGGGTGGGCCAAGTGAGGGAGCACTGAGTGGAGTGAGGGGTGGGCTGAGTGAGAGGGACACTGAGTGGAGTGAGGGGTGGGCCGAGTGGGGACACTGACTGGAGTGAGGGGTGGGCCGAGCGAGGACACTGAGTGGGAGTGAGGGGTGGGGCGAGTGAGGGACACCGAGGTGGAGAGAGGGGTGGGGCCGAGTGAGGGACACTGAGTGGAGTGAGGGTTGGGCCGAGTGAGGGACAGTGAGTGGAGTGAGGGTTGGGGCGAGTGAGGGACAGTGAGAGGGAGTGAGGGTTGGGGCGAGTGAGGGACAGTGAGAGGGAGTGAGGGGTGGGCTGAGTGAGGGACACTGAGTGGAGTGAGGGGTGGGGCGAGTGAGGGACACCGAGTGGAGAGAGGGGTGGGCCGAGTGAGGGACACTGAGTGGAGTGAGGGTTGGGCCGAGTGAGGGACAGTGAGTGGAGTGAGGGTTGGGGCGAGTGAGGGACAGTGAGAGGGAGTGAGGGACACTGAGTGGAGTGAGGGGTGGGCTGAGTGAAGGACACTGAGTGGAGTGAGGGGTGGGCCAAGTGAGGGACACTGAGTGGAGTGAGGGGTGGGCTGAGTGAGGGACACTGAGTGGAGTGAGGGGTGGGCCGAGTGAGGGACACTGACTGGAGTGAGGGGTGGGCCGAGCGAGGGACACTGAGTGGAGTGAGGCTTGGGGCGAGTGAGGGACACTGAGTGGAGTGAGGGGTGGGCCGAGTGAGGGACAGTGAGAGGGAGTGAGGGGTGGGCCAAGTGAGGGACACTGAGTGGAGTGAGGGTTGGGCTGAGTGAAGGATGGTGAGGGGGGTGAGGGGTGGGGCGAGTGAGGGGCACTGAGTGGAGTGAGGGGTGGGCCGAGTGAGGGACACTGAGTAGAATGAGGGGTGGGCCGAGTGAGGGACACTGAGTGGAGTGAGGGTTGGGGCGAGTGAGGGACACCGAGTGGAGAGAGGGGTGGGCTGAGTGAGGGACACTGAGTAGAGTGAGGGGTGGGCCGAGTGAGGGACACTGACTGGAGTGAGGGGTGGGCCGAGCGAGGGACACTGAGTGGAGTGAGGCTTGGGGCGAGTGAGGGACACTGAGTGGAGTGAGGGGTGGGCCGAGTGAGGGACAGTGAGAGGGAGTGAGGGGTGGGCCGAGTGAGGGACACTGAGTGGAGTGAGGGTTGGGCTGAGTGAAGGATGGTGAGAGGGAGTGAGGGTTGGGGCGAGTGAGGGACACTGAGTGGAGTGAAGGGTGGGCCGAGTGAGGGACACTGAGTGGAGTGAGGGGTGGGGCGAGTGAGGGACACTGAGTGGAGTGAGGGGTGGGCCGAGTGAGGGACGGTGGTCCTTACCCTCAGGATGCGGTTGAAGTCTTGCTCGTCCACGCGGAGGAAGAAGCAGTTGTCCTCGCGGAGGATGATGGTGGCCGATCGAGGGGACCCGTTCACCACCGCCAGGTCCCCAAAGTCCTCACCCTCGTGCAAGGTGGTCACCAGCCCCTACAACAGGCCAAAACCTTCATCGTTAACGGCTCGACCCCCTCCAAACGCTTCCCCTCCGAGGGTCGGCTCACTCCCACGTTGGCCTCTGCCTTTCACCACCGGAGGGCTCGCGTTCGGAGGCCGAAGGGGGGGTGGGTCATTTCAGGGGCACAGCACGATCCCGTGCCCCAATGCCATTGGCTCTCAATTGCCCCTGGGGGTTGGATATCTGGAGACTGTCAGCCAAGACCAGGAGGAGGCCATTCAGCCCCTCCTCCTCCTCGAGCCGGTTACACAGGAACAGGAGGAGGCCATTCAGCCCCTCCTCCTCCTCGAGCCTGTTACACAGGAACAGGAGGAGGCCATTCAGCCCCTCCTCCTCCTCCAGCCTGTTACACAGGAACAGGAGGAGGCCATTCAGCCCCTCCTCCTCCTCCAGCCGGTTACAGAGGAACAGGAGGAGGCCATTCAGCCCCTCCTCCCTCCTCCAGCCTGTTACACAGGAACAGGAGGAGGCCATTCAGCCCCTCCTCCCTCCTCGAGCCTGTTACACAGGAACAGGAGGAGGCCATTCAGCCCCTCCTCCCTCCTCGAGCCTGTTACACAGGAACAGGAGGAGGCCATTCAGCCCCTCCTCCTCAAGCCTGTTACACAGGAACAGGAGGAGGCCATTCAGCCCTTTCTCCTCAAGCCCATTACGCAGGAACAGGAGGAGGCCATTCAGCCCCTCTCCTCCTCGATCCGGTTACAGAGGAACAGGAGGAGGCCATTCAGCCCTTTCTCCTCAAGCCCATTACGCAGGAACAGGAGGTGGCCATTCAGCCCTTTCTCCTCAAGCCCATTACGCAGGAACAGGAGGAGGCCATTCAGCCCTTCCTCAAGCCCATTATGTAGGAACAGGAGGAGGCCATTCAGCCCCGCCTTCTCGAGCCTGTTACACAGGAACAGGGGGAGGCCATTCAGCCCCTCCTCCTCGAGTCCATTACACAGGAACGGGGGAGGCCATTCAGCCCCCCTGCCCCCCCCTCTCCTCGAGCGGCGATCTTACGGGAATGAGTGGGGGCGAGGGTCAGCGAGCTGGAGGGGGTGTAGGGCCCACCCCCGCTCCAGGTTCAAAGGCGTCGGCCTTGCCCAGCAGGGGGGGGGGGGGGTTCGCGTGGGGATGAGAATGGCGGCAGAGGCCTCGAGGGGTCCACGCAGTGTCGCTGAGGTGGGGTGAGGCGGGGAGACCCAGGAGACGGGTACGAAGTGGAGGTGGGGCGACGTGAAGAGGAGAGCGTTTCAGTGAACTCCGAAGCAGCTGGGAAAGGTGGAACAGCGGGCTGGAGGATTAAGGGGGGAAAGCGGGTGAAGAGTCGGAGAGTTGCTACCTTCCTGTGGGTCACAACGTTGACTGAGCCCCTCCAAATGATGTACCAGGATGTGCCGATGTCTCCCTGGTTGAACACTGTGGGCAGAGCAGACGGCAGCTGTCAAACGGCGGGGGTCTCTATTGGAAGGAAGAGCGAGGGAGGGCGAGAGCGTGTGAAGCAGAGGGAGAGAGAGAGAGAGAGAGCGGGAGCAGAGAGAGAGAGGGACAGAGAGAGGTGGGGGAGAGAGAGATGGAGAGGGTGAGACAGTGAGAGGCAGAGAGATAGTGAGAGGGAGAGAGATAGTGAGAGGGAGAGAGATAGTGAGAAGGAGGGAGAGAGGGAGAGAGATAGTGAGAAGGAGAGAGAGAGAGGGAGAGAGATAGTGAGAGGCAGAGAGATAGTGAGAGGGAGAGAGATAGTGAAAGGGAGAGAGATAGTGAGAGGGAGAGAGATAGTGAAAGGGAGAGAGATAGTGAGAAGGAGAGAGATAGTGAGAAGGAGAGAGAGAGAGAGGGAGAGAGATAGTGAGAAGGAGAGAGAGAGTGAGATGGAGAGAGATAGTGAGAGGGAGAGAGATAGTGAGAGGGAGAGGGAGAGAGATAGTGAGAGGGAGAGAGAGAGCGGGAGCAGAGAGGGAAATGGACAGAGAGAGGCAGAGTGGAGAGAAAGATGGAGGGGTGAGATAGTGAGAGGGAGAGAGATAGTGAGACGGAGAGAGAGAGCGGAGGGAGAGAGGGAGATGGACAGAGAGAGGCAGGGGGGAGAGAGAGAGACGGAGAGGGTGAGATAGTGAGAGGGAGAGAGATAGTGAGACGGAGAGAGTTGGTGAGAGGGAGAGAGAGCGGGAGCAGAGAAGGAGATGGACAGAGAGAGGCAGGGGGAGAGAGAGAGATGGAGGGTGTGAGACAGTGAGAGGGAGAGAGAGAGAGGGAGCGAGAGGGAGAGAGATAGTGAGAGGGAGGGAGAGGGAGAGAGATAGTGAGAGGGAGAGAGAGAGTGGGAGCAGAGAGGGAGATGGACAGAGAGAGGCAGGGGGGAGAGAGAGAGATGGAGGGTGTGAGACAGTGAGAGGGAGAGAGAGAGAGATGGAGAGAGATAGTGAGAGGGAGAGATAGTGAGAGGGAGAGAGATAGTGAGAGGGAGAGAGAGAGTGGGAGCAGAGAGGGAGATGGACAGAGAGAGGCAGGGGGAGAGAGAGAGATGGAAGGTGTGAGACAGTGAGAGGGAGAGACGGAGAGAGATAGTGAGACGGAGAGAGATAGTGAGAGGGAGAGAGATAGTGAGATGGAGAGAGATAGTGAGAGGGAGAGAGAGAGCGGGAGCAGAGAGGGAGATGGACAGAGAGAGGCAGGGGGGAAGAGAGAGAGATGGAGGTGGTGAGATAGTGAGAGGGAGAGAGATAGGGAGAGGGAGAGAGGTAGTGAGATGGAGAGAGAGGGAGAGAGACAGTGAGAGGGAGAGAGAGAAAGTGAGAGGGAGGGAGAGAGACAGGGGGTGAGATAATGAGGGAGGGACAGAAAGGGAGAGAGATATTAAGAGAGAGAGAAAGAAAGGGAGAGAGATAGAGAGGGAGAGAGAAGGGGTGAGATAGTGAGAGAGAGAGAGGGTGGGAGTGAGAGGGAGGGGAGAGAGAGAGTGGGAAGGAAAGGGAGGAAGAGAGAGAGCAAAGAAGGGAGAGGAAAGGAGGGAGAGAGAGAAAGAGGAAGTCGGAGAGATAGTGAAAGGGAGGGAGAGAGCGAGGGCTGGAAGCAGAGGGAGGGAGAATGAGAGAGAGGGAGGGAGAGAGAGGGAGAGGGCTGGAGAGACAGTGAGAGAGAAAGTCAGAGAGATAGTGAGAGGGAGGGGTGAGAGGGAGGGGGAGGGAGAGAGGGGGAGGGAGGGGGAGGGAGAGAGGGGGAGGGACAGGAAGGTCAAGTGAGGGAAGGAGGGCGAGGAGGAGAGGCAGATGAAGGTGGAGGGGGTGGAAGAAAGAGAGGGAGAGGGAAGATATTTGAGAAAGAGAGAGGTACAGTGTGGGGGGAGGGTTGGTGTAGGAACACACACACACACACACGTATATACACACACACACTCACACAGCCTCTACTCACACACACACACACACACATAGTCTGTACACACACTCACACACACACACGTATATACACAGACACACACACGCAGCCTCTACTCACACACACACACACACATAGTCTGTACTCACACACACACACACGTATATACACAGACACACACACGCAGCCTCTACTCACACACACACATAGTCTGTACTCACACACACACACACACGTATATACACACACACACTCACACAGTCTCTACTCACACACACACATAGTCTGTACTCACACACACACACACGTATATACACACACACACTCACACAGCCTCTACTCACACACACACA
>NW_024470950.1:0-15000 GCF_017639515.1 Carcharodon carcharias
GTGTAGGTCTATCAGTGAGTTAGTGGGGATGTGTGTGCATGTGTATCAGTGAGTTAGTGGGGATGTGTGTGTAGTTCTGTCAGTGAGTTAGTGGGGATGTGTGTGCAGGTGTATCAGTGAGTTAGTGGGGATGTGTGTCTAGGTGTATCAGTGAGTTAGTGGGGATGTGCGTGCATGTGTATCACTGTGTTAGTGGGGATGTGTGTGTAGGTGTATCTGTTAGTTAGTGGTTATGTGTGTGCATGTGTATCAGTTTGTCAGTGGGGTTGTGTGTCGAGGTGTATCAGTGAGTTAGTGGGTATGAGTGTGCGGGTGTATCAGTGAGTTAGTTGAAATGTTTGTGTAGGTGTATCAGTGAGTTAGTGGGGATGTGTGTGTAGGTGTATCAGTGAGTTAGTGGGGATGTGTGTGTAGGTGTATCAGTGAGTTAGTGGGGATGTGTGTGCAGGTGTATCAGTGAGTTTGTGGGGATGTGTGTGTAGGTGTATCAGTGAGTTAGTGGGGATGTGTGTGCAGGTGTATCAGTGAGTTAGTGGGGTGTGTGTGTAGGTGTATCAGTGAGTTAGTGGGGATGTGTGTGCAGGTGTATCAGTGAGTTAGTCGGGATGTGTGTGCAGGTGTATCAGTGAGTTAGTGGGAATTTTGTGTTGGTGTATCAGTGAGTTAGTGGGGATTTGTGTGCATGTGTATCAGTGAGTTATTGGGGATGTGTGTGCAGGTCTATCAGTGATTTAGTGGGGATATGTGTACAGTTGTATCAGTGAGTTAGTGGGGATGTGTGTTTAGGTGTATCAGTGAGTTAGTTGGAATGTGTGTGCAGGTGTATCAGTGAGTTAGGGGGGATGTGTGTGTAGGTGTATCAGTGAGTTAGTGGGGATGTGTGTGTAGGTGCATCAGTGAGTTAGTGGGGATGTGTCTGTTGGTGTATCAGTCAATTAGTGGGGTTGTGTCTGCAGGTGTATCAGTGAGTTAGTGGGGATTTGTGTACAGGTGTTTCAATGAGTTAGTGACGATGTGTGTGCAGGTGTATCAGTGAGTTAGTGGGGTTGTGTGTGTAGGTCTATCAGTGAGTTAGTGGGGATGTGTGTGCAGGTGTATCAGTGAGTTAGTGGGGATGTGTGTCTAGGTGTATCAGTGAGTTAGTGGGGATGTGCGTGCATGTGTATCACTGAGTTAGTGGGGATGTGTGTGTAGGTGTATCTGTTACTTAGTGGTTATGTGTGTGCATGTTTATCAGTTTGTCAATGGGGTTGTGTGTTGAGGTGTATCAGTGAGTTAGTGGGTATTAGTGTGCGGGTGTATCAGTGAGTTAGTGGAGATGTGTGTGTAGGTCTATCAGTGAGTTAGTGGGGATGTGTGTGTAGGTGTATCAGTGAGTTAGTTCTGATGTGTGTGTAGGTGTATCAGTGAGTTAGTGGGGATGTGTGTGCAGGTGTATCAGTGAGTTTGTGGGGATGTGTGTGTAGTTGTATCAGTGAGTTAGTGGGGATGTGTGTGCAGGTGTATCAGTGAGTTAGTGGGGATGTGTGTGCAGGTATCTCAGTGTGTCAGTGGGGTTGTGTGTCGAGGAGTATCAGTGAGTTAGTGGGTATTATTGTGCGGGTTTATCATTGAGTTAGTAGAGATGTGTCTGTAGGTGTATCAGTGAATTAGTGGGGATGTGTGTGTAGGTGTATCAGTGAGTTAGTGGGGTTGTGTGTGTAGGTGTATCAGTGAGTTAGTGGGGATGTGTGTGCAGGTGTATCAGTGAGTTTGTGGGGATGTGTGTGTAGGTGTATCAGTGAGTTAGTGGGGATGTGTGTGCATGTGTATCAGTGAGTTAGTGGGGATGTGTCTGCAGGTCTATCAGTGATTTAGTGGGGATATGTGTACAGTTGTATCAGTGAGTTAGTGGGGATGTGTGTTTAGGTGTATCAGTGAGTTAGTTGGAATGTGTTTGCAGGTGTATCAGTGAGTTAGGGGGGATGTGTGTGCAGGTGTATCAGTGAGTTTGTGGGAATTTTGTGTTGGTGTATCAGTGAGTTAGTGGGGATGTGTGTGCATGTGTATCAGTGAGTTAGTGGGGATGTGTCTGCAGGTCTATCAGTGATTTAGTGGGGATATGTGTACAGTTGTATCAGTGAGTTAGTGGGGATGTGTGTTTAGGTGTATCAGTGAGTTAGTTGGAATGTGTTTGCAGGTGTATCAGTGAGTTAGGGGGGATGTGTGTGTAGGTGTATCAGTGAGTTAGTGGGGATATTTGTGTAGGTGTATCAGTGAGTTAGTGGGGATGTGTCTGTTGGTGTATCAGTCAATTAGTGGGGATGTGTCTGCAGGTGTATCAGTTAGTTAGTGGGGATTTGTGTACAGGTGTTTCAGTGAGTTAGTGGGGATGTGTGTGTAGGTGTATCAGTGAGTTAGTGGGGATGTGTGTGTAGGTGTATCAGTGAGTTAGTGGGGATGTGTGTGTAGGTCTATCAGTGAGTTAGTGGGGATATGTGTCTAGGTGTATCAGTGAGTTAGTGGGGATGTGTGTCTAGGTGTATCAGTGAGTTAGTGGGGATGTGCGTGCAGGTGTATCAGTGAGTTAGTGGGGATGTGTGTGTAGGTGTATCAGTGAGTTAGTGGGGTTGTGTGTGCAGGTATATCAGTGTGGCAGTGGGGTTGTGTGTCGAGGTGTATCAGTGAGTTAGTGGGTATGATTGTGCGGGTTTATCATTGAGTTAGTAGAGTTGTGTCTGTAGGTGTATCAGTGAATTAGTGGGGATGTGTGTGTAGGTGTATCAGTGAGTTAGTGGGGATGTGTGTGCAGGTGTATCAGTGAGTTAGTGGGGATGTGTGTGTAGGTGTATCAGAGAGTTAGTGGGGATGTGTGTGCAGGTGTATCAGTGAGTTAGTGGGGATGTGTGTGTAGGTGTATCAGTGAGTTAGTGGGGATGTGTGTGCAGGTTTATCAGTGAGTTAGTGGGGATGTGTGTGCAGGTGTATCAGTGAGTTAGTGGGAATTTTGTGTTGGTGTATCAGTGAGTTAGTGGGGATGTGTGTGCATGTGTATCAGTGAGTTAGTGAGGATGTGTGTGCTGGTCTATCAGTGATTTAGTGGGGATATGTGTACAGTTGTATCAGTGAGTTAGTGGGGATGTGTGTTTAGGTGTATCAGTGAGTTAGTTGGAATGTGTGTGCAGGTGTATCAGTGAGTTATGGGGGATGTGTGTGTAGGTGTATCAGTGAGTTAATGGGGATGTTTGTGTAGGTGTATCAGTGAGTTAGTGGGGATGTGTGTCTAGGTGTATCAGTGAGTTAGTGGGGATGTGCGTGCATGTGTATCACTGAGTTAGTGGGGATGTGTGTGTAGGTGTATCTGTTAGTTAGTGGTTATGTGTGTGCATGTGTATCAGTTTGTCAATGGGGTTGTGTGTCGAGGCGTATCAGTGAGTTAGTGGGGATGTGTGTGCAGGTTTATCAGTGAGTTAGTGGGGATTTGTGTGCATGTGTATCAGTGAGTTAGTGGGGATGTGTGTGTAGGTGTATCAGTGAGTTAGTGGGCATGTGTGTGTAGGTGTATCAGTGAGTTAGTGGGGATGTGTTTGCATGTGTATCACTGAGTTAGTGGGGATGTGTGTGTAGGTGTATCAGTGAGTTAGTGGGGATGTGTTTGCAGGTGTTTCATTTTTTCAGTGGGGTTGTGTGTCGAGGTGTAACAGTGAGTTAGTGGGTATGAGTGTGCGGGTGTATCATTGAGTTAGTGGAGATGTGTGTTTAGGTGTATCAGTGAGTTAGTGGGGATGTGTGTGTAGGTGTATCAGTGAGTTAGTGGGGATGTTTGTGTAGGTGTATCAGTGAGTTATTGGGGATGTGTGTGCGGGAGTATCAGTGAGTTAGTGGGGATGTGTGTGCAGGTGTATCAGTGAGTTAGTGGGGATGTGTGTGTAGGTGTATCAGTGAATTAGTGGAGATGTGTGTGTAGGTGTATCAGTGAGTTAGTGGGGATGTGTGTTTAGGTGTATCAGTGAGTTAGTGGGGATGTGTGTGTAGGTGTGTCAGTGAGTTAGTGGGGATGTATGTGCAGTTGTATCAGTGAGTTGGTGGGGATGTGTTTACAGTTGTATCAGTGAGTTATTGGGGATGTGTGTTTAGGTGTACAAGTGAGTTAGTGGTTATGTGTGTGTAGGTGTATCAGTGAGTTAGTGGGGATGTGTGTGTAGGTGTATCAGTGAGTTAGGGGGGATGTGTGTATAGGTGTATCAGTGAGTTAGTGGGGATGTGTCTGTTGGTGTATCAGTCAATTAGTGGGGATGTGTGTGTAGGTGTATCAGTGAGTTAGTGGGGATTTGTGTACTGGTGTTTCAGTGAGTTAGTGACGGTGGGTGTGCATGTGTATCAGTGAGTTAGTGGGGATTTGTGTGCAGGTGTATCAGTGAGTTAGTGGGGATGTGTGTCTAGGTGTATCAGTGTGTTAGTGGGGATGTGCGTGCATGTGTATCACTGAGTTAGTGGGGATTTGTGTGTAGGTGTATCTGTTAGTTAGTGGTTATGTGTGTGCATGTGTATCAGTTTGTCAGTGGGGTTGTGTGTCGAGGTGTATGAGTGAGTTAGTGGGTATGAGTGTGCGGGTGTATCAGTGAGTTAGTGGAGATGTTTGTGTAGGTGTATCAGTGAGTTAGTGGGGATGTGTGTTTAGGTGTATAACTGAGTTAGTGGGGATGTCTGTGTAGGTGTATCAGTAAGTTAGTGGGGATGTGTGTGTAGGTGTATCAGGGAGTTAGGGGGGATGTGTGTGTAGGTGTATCTTGAGTTAGTGTGGATGTGTGTGTAGGTGTATCAGTGAGTTAGTTGGGGATGTGTCTGTTGGTGTATCAGTCAATTAGTGGGGATGTGTGTTTAGATGTATCAGTGAGTTAGTGGGGATTTGTGTACAGGTGTTTCAGTGAGTTAGTGACGATGTGTGTGCAGGTGTATCAGTGAGTTAGTGGGGATGTGTGTGTAGGTCTATCAGTGAGTTAGTGGGGATGTGTGTGCATGTGTATCAGTGAGTTAGTGGGGATGTGTGTGTAGGTCTGTCAGTGAGTTAGTGGGGATGTGTGTGCAGGTGTATCAGTGAGTTAGTGGGGATGTGTGTCTAGGTGTATCAGTGAGTTAGTGGGGATGTGTGTGCAGGTGTATCAGTGAGTTTGTGGGGATGTGTGTGTAGGTGTATCAGTGAGTTAGTGGGGATGTGTGTGCAGGTGTATCAGTGAGTTAGTGGGGATGTGTGTGTTGGTGTATCAGTGAGTTAGTGGGGATGTGTGTGCAGGTGTATCAGTGAGTTAGTCGGGATGTGTGTGCAGGTGTATCAGTGAGTTAGTGGGAATTTTGTGTTGGTGTATCAGTGAGTTAGTGGGGATTTGTGTGCATGTGTATCAGTGAGTTATTGGGGATGTGTGTGCAGGTCTATCAGTGATTTATTGGGGATATGTGTACAGTTGTATCAGTGAGTTAGTGGGGATGTGTGTTTAGGTGTATCAGTGAGTTAGTTGGAATGTGTGTGCAGGTGTATCAGTGAGTTAGTGGGGATGTGTGTGTAGGTGCATCAGTGAGTTAGTGGGGATGTGTCTGTTGGTGTATCAGTCAATTAGTGGGGTTGTGTCTGCAGGTGTATCAGTGAGTTAGTGGGGATTTGTGTACAGGTGTTTCAATGAGTTAGTGACGATGTGTGTGCAGGTGTATCAGTGAGTTAGTGGGGTTGTGTGTGTAGGTCTATAAGTGAGTTAGTGGGGATGTGTGTGCAGGTGTATCAGTGAGTTAGTGGGGATGTGTGTCTAGGTGTATCAGTGAGTTAGTGGGGATGTGCGTGCATGTGTATCACTGAGTTAGTGGGGATGTGTGAGTAGGTGTATCTGTTACTTAGTGGTTATGTGTGTGCATGTTTATCAGTTTGTCAATGGGGTTGTGTGTTGAGGTGTATCAGTGAGTTAGTGGGTATTAGTGTGCGGGTGTATCAGTGAGTTAGTGGAGATGTGTGTGTAGGTGTATCAGTGAGTTAGTGGGGATGTGTGTGTAGGTGTATCAGTGAGTTAGTTCTGATGTGTGTGTAGGTGTATCAGTGAGTTAGTGGGGATGTGTGTGCAGGTGTATCAGTGAGTTTGTGGGGATGTGTGTGTAGTTGTATCAGTGAGTTAGTGGGGATGTGTGTGCAGGTGTATCAGTGAGTTAGTGGGGATGTGTGTGCAGGTATATCAGTGTGTCAGTGGGGTTGTGTGTCGGGGTGTATCAGTGAGTTAGTGGGTATGATTGTGCGGGTTTATCATTGAGTTAGTAGAGATGTGTCTGTAGGTGTATCAGTGAATTAGTGGGGATGTGTGTGTAGGTGTATCAGTGAGTTAGTGGGGTTGTGTGTGTAGGTGTATCAGTGAGTTAGTGGGGATGTGTGTGCAGGTGTATCAGTGAGTTTGTGGGGATGTGTGTGTAGGTGTATCAGTGAGTTAGTGGGGATGTGTGTGCATGTGTATCAGTGAGTTAGTGGGGATGTGTGTGCAGGTCTATCAGTGATTTAGTGGGGATATGTGTACAGTTGTATCAGTGAGTTAGTGGGGATGTGTGTTTAGGTGTATCAGTGAGTTAGTTGGAATGTGTTTGCAGGTGTATCAGTGAGTTAGGGGGGATGTGTGTGCAGGTGTATCAGTGAGTTAGTGGGAATTTTGTGTAGGTGTATCAGTGAGTTAGTGGGGCTGTGTGTGCATGTGTATCAGTGAGTTAGTGGGGATGTGTCAGCAGGTCTATCAGTGATTTAGTGGGGATATGTGTACAGTTGTATCAGTGCGTTAGTGGGGATGTGTGTTTAGGTGTATCAGTGAGTTAGTTGGAATGTGTTTGCAGGTGTATCAGTGAGTTAGTGGGGATTTGTGTACAGGTGTTTCAGTGAGTTAGTGACGATGTGTGTGCAGGTGTATCAGTGAGTTAGTGGGGATGTGTGTGTAGGTGCATCAGTGAGTTAGTGGGGATGTGTCTGTTGGTGTATCAGTCAATTAGTGGGGATGTGTCTGCAGGTGTATCAGTGAGTTAGTGGGGATTTGTGTACAGGTGTTTCAATGAGTTAGTGACGATGTGTGTGCATGTGTATCAGTGAGTTAGTGGGGTTGTGTGTGTAGGTCTATCAGTGAGTTAGTGGGGATGTGTGTGCAGGTGTATCAGTGAGTTAGTGGGGATGTGTGTCTAGGTGTATCAGTGAGTTAGTGGGGATGTGCGTGCATGTGTATCACTGAGTTAGTGGGGATGTGTGTGTAGGTGTATCTGTTACTTAGTGGTTATGTGTATGCATGTTTATCAGTTTGTCAATGGGGTTGTGTGTTGAGGTGTATCAGTGAGTTAGTGGGTATTAGTGTGCGGGTGTATCAGTGAGTTAGTGGAGATGTGTGTGTAGGTGTATCAGTGAGTTAGTGGGGATGTGTGTGTAGGTGTATCAGTGAGTTAGTTCTGATGTGTGTGTAGGTGTATCAGTGAGTTAGTGGGGATGTGTGTGCAGGTGTATCAGTGAGTTTGTGGGGATGTGTGTGTAGTTGTATCAGTGAGTTAGTGGGGATGTGTGTGCAGGTGTATCAGTGAGTTAGTGGGGATGTGTGTGCAGGTATATCAGTGTGTCAGTGGGTTTGTGTGTCGAGGTGTATCAGTGAGTTAGTGGGTATGATTGTGCGGGTTTATCATTGAGTTAGTAGAGATGTGTCTGTAGGTGTATCAGTGAATTAGTGGGGATGTGTGTGTAGGTGTATCAGTGAGTTAGTGGGGTTGTGTGTGTAGGTGTATCAGTGAGTTAGTGGGGATGTGTGTGCAGGTGTATCAGTGAGTTTGTGGGGATGTGTGTGTAGGTGTATCAGTGAGTTAGTGGGGATGTGTGTGCATGTTAATCAGTGAGTTAGTGGGGATGTGTCTGCAGGTCTATCAGTGATTTAGTGGGGATATGTGTACAGTTGTATCAGTGAGTTAGTGGGGATGTGTGTTTAGGTGTATCAGTGAGTTAGTTGGAATGTGTTTGCAGGTGTATCAGTGAGTTAGGGGGGATGTGTGTACAGGTGTATCAGTGAGTTAGTGGGAATTTTGTGTTGGTGTTTCAGTGAGTTAGTGGGGATGTGTGTGCATGTGTATCAGTGAGTTAGTGGGGATGTGTCTGCAGGTCTATCAGTGATTTAGTGGGGATATGTGTACAGTTGTATCAGTGAGTTAGTGGGGATATTTGTGTAGGTGTATCAGTCAATTAGTGGGGATGTGTCTGCAGGTGTATCAGTTAGTTAGTGGGGATTTGTGTACAGGTGTATCAGTGAGTTAGTGGGGATGTGTGTGTAGGTGTATCAGTGAGTTAGTGGGGATGTGTGTGTAGGTGTATCAGTGAGTTAGTGGGGATGTGTGTGTAGGTGTATCAGTGAGTTAGTGGGGATGTGTGTGTAGGTCTATCAGTGAGTTAGTGGGGATGTGTGTGCAGGTGTATCATGAGTTAGTGTGGATGTGCGTGCAGGTGTATCAGTGAGTTAGTGCGGATGTGTGTGTAGGTGTATCAGTGAGTTAGTGGGGATGTGTGTGCAGGTATATCAGTGTGGCAGTGGGGTTGTGTGTCGAGGTGTATCAGTGAGTTAGTGGGTATGATTGTGCGGGTTTATCATTGAGTTAGTAGAGTTGTGTCTCTAGGTGTATCAGTGAATTAGTGGGGATGTGTGTGTCGGTGTATCAGTGAGTTAGTGGGGATGTGTGTGCAGGTGTATCAGTGAGTTAGTGGGGATGTGTGTGTAGGTGTATCAGTGAGTTAGTGGGGATGTGTGTGCAGGTGTATCAGTGAGTTAGTGGGGATGTGTGTGTAGGTGTATCAGTGAGTTAGTGGGGATGTGTGTGCAGGTTTATCAGTGAGTTAGTGGGGATGTGTGTGCAGGTGTATCAGTGAGTTAGTGGGAATTTTGTGTTGGTGTATCAGTGAGTTAGTGGGGATGTGTGTGCATGTGTATGAGTGAGTTAGTGGGGATGTGTGTGCAGGTCTATCAGTGATTTAGTGGGGATATGTGTACAGTTGTATCAGTGAGTTAGTGGGGATGTGTGTTTAGGTGTATCAGTGAGTTAGTTGGAATGTGTGTGCAGGTGTATCAGTGAGTTAGGGGGGATGTGTGTGTAGGTGTATCAGTGAGTTAGTGGGGATGTTTGTATAGGTGTATCAGTGAGTTAGTGGGGATGTGTGTCTAGGTGTATCAGTGAGTTAGTGGGGATGTGCGTGCATGTGTATCACTGAGTTAGTGGGGATGTGTGTGTAGGTGTATCTGTTAGTTAGTGGTTATGTGTGTGCATGTGTATCAGTTTGTCAATGGGGTTGTGTGTCGAGGTGTATCAGTGAGTTAGTGGGTATGAGTGTGCGGGTGTATCAGTGAGTTAGTGGAGATGTTTGTGTAGGTGTATCAGTGAGTTAGTGGGGATGTGTGTGTAGTTGTATCAGTGAGTTAGTGGGGATGTGTGTGCAGGTGTATCAGTGAGTTAGTGGGGATGTGTGTGCAGGTATATCAGTGTGTCAGTGGGGTTGTGTGTCGAGGTGTATCAGTGAGTTAGTGGGTATGATTGTGCGGGTTTATCATTGAGTCAGTAGAGATGTGTCTGTAGGTGTATCAGTGAATTAGTGGGGATGTGTGTGTAGGTGTATCAGTGAGTTAGTGGGGTTGTGTGTGTAGGTGTATCAGTGAGTTAGTGGGGATGTGTGTGCAGGTGTATCAGTGAGTTTGTGGGGATGTGTGTGTAGGTGTATCAGTGAGTTAGTGGGGATGTGTGTGCATGTGTATCAGTGAGTTAGTGGGTATGTGTCTGCAGGTCTATCAGTGATTTAGTGGGGATATGTGTACAGTTGTATCAGTGAGTTAGTGGGGATGTGTGTTTAGGTGTATCAGTGAGTTAGTTGGAATGTGTTTGCAGGTGTATCAGTGAGTTAGGGGGGATGTGTGTGCAGGTGTATCAGTGAGTTAGTGGGGATTTGTGTACAGGTGTTTCAGTGAGTTAGTGACGATGTGTGTGCAGGTGTATCAGTGAGTTAGTGGGGATGTGTGTGTAGGTCTATCAGTGAGTTAGTGGGGATGTGTGTGTAGGTGTATCAGTGAGTTAGTGGGGATGTGTGTTTAGGTGTATCAGTGAGTTAGTGGGGATGTGTGTGTAGGTGTATCAGTGAGTTAGTGGGGATGTGTGTGTAGGTGTATCAGTGAGTTAGTGGGGATGTGTGTGTAGGTCTATCAGTGAGTTAGTGGGGATGTGTGTGCAGGTGTATCAGTGAGTTAGTGGGGATGTGCGTGCAGGTGTATCAGTGAGTTAGTGGGGATGTGTGTGTAGGTGTATCAGTGAGTTAGTGGGGATGTGTGTGCAGGTATATCAGTGTGGCAGTGGGGTTGTGTGTCGAGGTGTATCAGTGAGTTAGTGGGTATGATTGTGCGGGTTTATCATTGAGTTAGTAGAGTTGTGTCTGTAGGTGTATCAGTGAATTAGTGGGGATGTGTGTGTAGGTGTATCAGTGAGTTAGTGGGGATGTGTGTGCAGGTGTATCAGTGAGTTAGTGGGGATGTGTGTGTAGGTGTATCAGTGAGTTAGTGGGAATTTTGTGTTGGTGTATCAGTGAGTTAGTGGGGATGTGTGTGCATGTGTATCAGTGAGTTAGTGGGGATGTGTGTGCAGGTCTATCAGTGATTTAGTGGGGATATGTGTACAGTTGTATCAGTGAGTTAGTGGGGATGTGTGTTTAGGTGTATCAGTGAGTTAGTTGGAATGTATGTGCAGGTGTATCAGTGAGTTAGGGGGGATGTGTGTGTAGGTGTATCAGTGAGTTAGTGGGGTTGTTTGTGTAGGTGTATCAGTGAGTTAGTGGGGATGTGTGTCTAGATGTATCAGTGAGTTAGTGGGGATGTGCGTGCATGTGTATCACTGAGTTAGTGGGGATGTGTGTGTAGGTGTATCTGTTAGTTAGTGGTTATGTGTGTGCATGTGTATCAGTTTGTCAATGGGGTTGTGTGTCGAGGTGTATCAGTGAGTTAGTGGGTATGAGTGTGCGGGTGCATCAGTGAGTTAGTGGAGATGTTTGTGTAGGTGTATCAGTGAGTTAGTGGGGATGTGTGTGTAGGTGTATCAGTGAGTTAGTGGGGATGTGTGTGTAGGTGTATCAGTGAGTTAGTGGGGATGTGTGTGCAGGTGTATCAGTGAGTTTGTGGGGATGTGTGTGTAGGTGTATCAGTGAGTTAGTGGGGATGTGTGTGCAGGTGTATCAGTGAGTTAGTGGGGATGTGTGTGTTGGTGTATCAGTGAGTTAGTGGGGATGTGTGTGCAGGTTTATCAGTGTGTCAGTGGGTTTGTGTGTCGAGGTGTATCAGTGAGTTAGTGGGTATGATTGTGCGGGTTTATCATTGAGTTAGTAGAGATATGTCTGTAGGTGTATCAGTGAATTAGTGGGGATGTGTGTGTAGGTGTATCAGTGAGTTAGTGGGGATGTGTGTGTAGGTGTATCAGTGAGTTAGTGGGGATGTGTGTGCAGGTGTATTAGTGAGTTAGTGGGGATGTGTGTGTAGGTCTATCAGTGAGTTAGTGGGGATGTGTGTGTAGATGTGTAAGTGAGTTAGTTGGGATGTGTGAGTAGGTGTATAAGTGAGTTAAAGGGTATGTGTCTGTAGGTGTATCATCGACTTCGTGGGGATGTGCGTTCAGGTGTATCAGTGAGTTAGTGTGGATGTGTGTGTAGGTGTAACAGTGAGTTAGTGGGGATGTGTGTGTAGGTGTAACAGTGAGTTAGTGGGGATGTGTGTGTAGGTGTATCAGTGAGTTATTGGGGATGTGTGTGTAGGTGTATCAGTGAGTTAGTGGGGATGTATGTGTAGGTGTATCAGTGAGTTAGTGGGGATGTTTGTGTAGGTGTATCAGTGAGTTAGTGGGGATGTGTGTCAAGGTGTATCAGTGAGTTAGTGGGGATGTGTATACAGGTGTATCAGTGAGTTAGTGGGGATGTGTGTAAAGGTGTATCAGTGAGTTAGTGGGGATGTGTGTGCAGGTGTATCATTGAATTACTGGGGGTTGCGCAAGTCAGTGTGACGATCTCTGAGAGACTGCATATGTAAATATCTGTCTAATCATTCACCTCACTCTCTCTCTCCCTCTCTCTTCCCCTTCTTTCTCTGCCCCTCTCTGCCTCTCACTTTCTGCCCCTCTCTCTTTGCCCCTTCTCTCTCTGCCTCTCTCTCTTCCTCTCTCTCTGCCTCTGCCCGTCTCTCTCTGCCCGTCTCTCTCTGCCCCTCTCTCTTTGTCCCTCTCTCTTCTCTGTCCCTCTCTTCTCTGCGTCTCTCTCTCTCTCTGCCTCTCTCTCTCTGTCTCTCTCTCTGTCTCTCTCTGTCTCTCTCTCTCTTTGTCTCTCTCTCTCTGTCTCTCTCTCTCTCTCTCTCTCTCTGTCTCTCTCTCTCTCTCTCTCTCTCTGCCTCTCTCTCTCTCTCTCTGTCTTTCTCTCTCTCTCTGTCTCTTTCGCTCTGTCACTCTCTGTCTCTCTGTCTCTCTGTCTCTCTGTCTCTCTCTGTCTCTCTCTGTCTCTCTCTGTCTCTCTCTCTCTCTTTCTCTCTCCCTCTCTCTCTGCCTCTCTCTCTCTCTCTCTCTCTTTCTGTCCCTCTCTCTCTCTCTCTGTCTCTCTCTCTCTCTTTCTCTCTCCCTCTCTCTCTGCCTCTCTCTCTCTCTCTCTCTCTGTCTCTCTCTCTTTCTGTCTCTCTCTCTCTCTCTCCCTCTCTCAGGGGCAATCTCATCATCAAAATCAAAGAGGTGAAGCACTTGCTGTGTCTCCCA
The DNA here is from genome assembly GCF_017639515.1 of Carcharodon carcharias. Classification (NCBI taxonomy): domain Eukaryota; kingdom Metazoa; phylum Chordata; class Chondrichthyes; order Lamniformes; family Lamnidae; genus Carcharodon; species Carcharodon carcharias. The sequence goes on from NW_024470950.1 coordinate 12,775, forward strand.
GCCCTTCGAGCCCTGATCATCTCAGGTACGTCTTGGGGAGCGGGAGGATGGCGGAGTAACATTGTAGGGTGCGAGATGGTGGTCACGTCGGGGGGAGGTTGTGTGGGTGTGGAATGGGTGGGCGGTGCGTGGGCGAGGGTTAGAGCCAACGACTGTCCGTCCTCCCTCTGTCTCTCTCTTTCTCTCAATGACCCCCTCTCTCTATCCCTCTCTCTCTCCGACCCCTCTCTCTCTTTCACCGACCCCTCTCTCTCTCACCGACTCCTCTCTCTGTCTCTCTCTCTCTCTCTCTCACTCACCGACCCCTCTCTCTCTCACCAACCCCTCTCTCTCTCTCTCCCTCTCTCTCACCGACCCCTCTCTCTCTCTCTCACCGACCCCTCTCTCTCTTTCACTGACCCCTCTCTCTCTCTCTCTCACCAACCCCTCTCTCTCTCTCACTGACCCCTCTCTCTCTCTCTCTCACTGACCCCTCTCTCTCTCACCGACGCCTCTCTCTCTCTCTCTCACCGACTCCTCTCTCTCTCTCTCTCTCTCACCGACCCCTCTCTCTCTCACTCTCACCGACCCCTCTCTCTCTCTCTCTCTCTCTCTCTCACCGACCCCTCTCTCTCTCTCTCTCTCTCTCTCACCGACCCCTCTCTCTCTCTCTCTCACCGACCCCTCTCTCTCTCTCTCTCTCTCTCACCGACCCCTCTCTCTCACTCTCTCTCACCGACCCCTCTCTCTCTCTCTCTCTCTCTCTCTCACCGACCCCTCACTCTCTCTCTCTCTCTCTCTCTCACCGACTCCTCTCTCTCTCTCTCTCTCTCTCTCTCTCACCGACCCATCTCTCTCTCTCTCTCTCACCGACTCCTCTCTCTCTCTCTCTCTCTCACCGACCCCTCTCTCTCTCTCTCTCTCACCGACACCTCTCTCTCTCTCTCTCTCTCTCTCTCTCTCACCGACCCCTCTCTCTCTCTCTCTCTCTCTCTCTCTCACTGACCCATCTCTCTCTCTCTCTCTCACCGACACCTCTCTCTCTCTCTCTCTCTCTCACCGACCCCTCTCTCTCTCTCTCTCTCTCTCACTGACCCATCTCTCTCTCTCTCTCTCTCTCTCTCACCGACCCCTCTCTCTCTCTCACCGACCCCTCTCTCTCTCTCTCTCTCTCTCACCAACCCCTCTCTCTCTCTCTCTCACCGACCCCTCACTCTCTCTCTCTCTCTCTCTTTCTCTCACCGACACTTCTCTCTCTCTCTCTCTCTCACCGACCCCTCTCTCTCTCTCTCACCGACCCCTCTCTCTCTTTCACCGACCCCTCTCTCTCTCTCTCTCACCGACCCCTCTCTCTCTCTCACCAACCCCTCTCTCTCTCTCTCCCTCTCTCTCACCGACCCCTCTCTCTCTCTCTCACCGACCCCTCTCTCTCTTTCACTGACCCCTCTCTCTCTCTCTCTCACCAACCCCTCTCTCTCTCTCACTGACCCCTCTCTCTCTCTCTCTCACTGACCCCTCTCTCTCTCACCGACGCCTCTCTCTCTCTCTCTCACCGACTCCTCTCTCTCTCTCTCTCTCTCACCGACCCCTCTCTCTCTCACTCTCACCGACCCCTCTCTCTCTCTCTCTCTCTCTCTCTCACCGACCCCTCTCTCTCTCTCTCTCTCTCTCACCGACCCCTCTCTCTCTCTCTCTCTCTCACCGACCCCTCTCTCTCTCTCACCGACCCCTCTCTCCCTCTCTCTCACCGACCCCTCTCTCTCTCTCTCTCTCTCTCACCGAGCCCTCTCTCTCACTCTCTCTCACCGACCCCTCACTCTCTCTCTCTCTCTCTCAGTCTGACCGACCCCTCACTCTCTCTCTCTCTCTCTCTCTCTCACCGACTCCTCTCTCTCTCTCTCTCTCTCTCTCTCTCTCACCAACCCTCACTCTCTCTCTCTCACCGACTCCTCTCTCTCTCTCTCTCTCTCACCGACCCCTCTCTCTCTCTCTCTCTCACCGACACCTCTCTCTCTCTCTCTCTCTCTCTCACCGACCCCTCTCTCTCTCTCTCTCTCTCTCTCTCACTGACCCATCTCTCTCTCTCTCTCTCACCGACACCTCTCTCTCTCTCTCTCTCTCTCACCGACCCCTCTCTCTCTCTCTCTCTCTCTCACTGACCCATCTCTCTCTCTCTCTCTCTCTCTCACCGACCCCTCTCTCTCTCTCACCGACCCCTCTCTCTCTCTCTCTCTCACCAACCCCTCT
>NW_024470950.1:22500-25000 GCF_017639515.1 Carcharodon carcharias
TCTCTCTCTCACCGACTCCTCTCTCTCTCTCTCTCCCTCACCGACCCCTCTCTCTCTCTCTCACTGACCCCTCTCTCTCTCACCAACCCCTCTCTCTCTCTCTCACCTACACCTCTCTCTCTCTCTCTCTCACCGACCCCTCTCCCTCTCTCTCTCTCTCTCTCTCTCTCTCTCTCACAGACCCCTCTCTCTCTCTCTCTCACCGACCCCTCTCTCTCTCTCTCTCTCTCTCTCACCGACCCCTCTCTCTCTCTCTCTCTCACCGACCCCTCTCTCTCTCTCTCTCTCACCGACCCCTCTCTCTCTCTCTCTCTCTCTCTCACCGACCCCTCTCTCTCTCTCTCTCTCTCTCCCGCTCACCAACCCCTCGCTCTCTCTCTCTCTCACCGACCCCTCTCTCTCTCTCTCTCTCTCTCACCGACCCGTCTCTCTCTCTCTCTCTCTCTCTCACCGACCCCTCTCTCTCTCTCTCTCTCTCTCTCTCTCACCGACCGCTCTCTCTCTCTCTCTCTCTCAACGACCTCTCTCTCTCTCTCTCTCTCTCTCTCTCTCTCTCTCTCTCTCTCACCGACCCTTCTCTCTCTCTCTCTCTCTCTCACCGACCCCTCTCTCTCTCTCTCTCTCACCAACCCCTCTCTCTCTTTCACCGACCCCTCCATCTCTCTCTCTCATCGACCCCTCTCTCTCTCTCACTGACCCCTCTCTCTCTCTCTCTCACCGACCCCTCTCTCTCTCTCTCTCACCGACCCCTCTCCCTCTCTCTCTCTCTCTCACCGACCCCTCTCTCTCTCTCACCGACCCCTCTCTCTCTCTCTCTCTCTCTCACCGATCCATCTCTCTCTCTCACCGACCCCTCTCCCTCTCTCTCTCACTGACTCCTCTCTCCCTCTCTCTCTCACCGACTCCTCTCTCTCTCTCTCTCTCCCTCACCGACCCCTCTCTCTCTCTCTCTCACTGACCCCTCTCTCTCTCTCTCTCTCAATGACCCCTCTCTCTCTCTCTCTCACTGACCCCTCTCTCTCTCTCTCACCGACCCCTCTCTCTCTCTCTCTCTCTCTCTCACCGACCCCTCTCTCTCTCTCACCGACTCCTCTCTCTCTCTATCTCTCTCTCTCTCTATCTCACCGACCCCTCTCTCTCTCTCTCTCTCTCTCACCGACCCCTCACTGTCTCTCTGTCTCTCAATCTGACCGACCCCTCACTCTCTTCTCTCTCTCTCTCACCGACTCCTCTCTCTCTCTCTCTCTCTCACCGACTCCTCTCTCTCTCTCTCACCGACCCCTCTCTCTCTCTCTCACCGACCCCTCTCTCTCTCTCTCTCTCACTGACCCATCTCGCTCTCTCTCTCTCTCTCACCGACCCCTCTCTCTCTCTCTCTCTCACCGACCCCTCTCTCTCTCTCTCTCTCGCTCATCGACCCCTCTCTCTCTCTCTCTCTCTCTCACCGACCCCTCACTGTCTCTCTGTCTCTCAATCTGACCGACCCCTCACTCTCTTCTCTCTCTCTCTCACCGACTCCTCTCTCTCTCTCTCTCTCTCACCGACTCCTCTCTCTCTCTCTCACCGACCCCTCTCTCTCTCTCTCTCACCGACCCCTCTCTCTCTCTCTCTCTCACTGACCCATCTCGCTCTCTCTCTCTCTCTCACCGACCCCTCTCTCTCTCTCTCTCTCACCGACCCCTCTCTCTCTCTCTCTCTCGCTCATCGACCCCTCTCTCTCTTTCTCTCTCTCTCACCGACCCCTCTCTTTCTCTCTCAACGACCCCTCTCTCTCTCTCTCTCTCTCTCACCGACCCCTCTCTCTCTCTCTCTCACCGACCTCTCTCTCACTCTCTCTCTTTCTCTCACCGACCCTTCTCTCTCTCTCTCTCTCTCTCACCGACCCCTCTCTCTCTCTCTCACCGACCCCTCTCTCTCTCTCACTGACCCCTCTCTCTCTCTCTCTCTCACCGACCCCTCTCTCTCTCACCGACGCCTCTCTCTCGCTCTCTCACCGACTCCTCCCTCTCTCTCTCTCTCTCACCGACCCCACTCCCTCTCTCTCTCTCTCTCTCTCACCGACCCCTCTCTCTCTCTCTCTCTATCTCTCTCATCGACCCCTCTCTCTCTCTCTCTCTCTCATCGACCCCTCTCTCTCTTACCGACCCATCTCTCTCTCTCTCTCACCGACTCCTCTCTCCCTCTCTCTCTCACTGACTCCTTTCTCTCTCTCTCCCCCTCACCGACCCCTCTCTCTCTCTCTCTCTCACCAACCCCTCTCCCTCTCTCTCTCACCGACCCCTCTCTCTCTCTCACCGACCCCTCTCTCTCTCTCTCACCTACTCCTCTCTCTCTCTCTCTCTCAGCGACCCCTCTCCCTCTCTCTGTCTCTCTCTCTCAGACCCCTCTCTCTCTATCTCTCACCAACCCCTCTCTCTCTCTCTCTCTCTCTCTCTCTCACCGACCCCTCTCTCTCTCTCTCTCTCTCACCGACCCCTGTCTCTCTCTCTCTCACCGACCC
>NW_024470950.1:30000-34028 GCF_017639515.1 Carcharodon carcharias
TCTCTCTCACCGACCCCTCTCTCTCTCTCTCTCTCTCTCTTTCTCTCACCGACCCCACTCTCTCTCTCTCTCTCTCACCGACCCCTCTCTCTCTCTCTCACCGACTCCTCTCTCCCTCTCTCTCTCATCGTCCCCTCTCCCTCTCTCTCTCTCTCTCTCACCGACCCCTCTCTCTCTCTCTCTCTCTCTCACCGACCTCTCACTCTCTCTCTCTCTCTCTCTCTCTCTCTCGCTCTCACCGACTCCTCTCTCTCTCTCTCTCTCTCACCGACTCCTCTCTCTCTCTCTCTCTCACTCTCTCACCGACCCCTCACTCTCTCTCTCTCACCGACCCCTCTCTCTCTCTCTCACCGACTCCTCTCTCCCTCTCTCTCTCACCGACTCTCTCTCTCTCTCTCTCTCCCTCACCGACCCCTCTCTCTCTCTCTCTCTCACTGACCCCTCTCTCTCTCTCTCTCTCTCACCGACCCCTCTCTCTCTCTCTCTCTCTCTCACTGACCCCTCTCTCTCTCTCTCTCTCTCACCGACCCCTCTCTCTCTCTCTCTCTCTCTCACCGACCCCTCTCTCTCTCTCTCACCGACTCCTCTCTCTCTCTCTCTCTCTCTCTCTCTCTATCTCTCCGACCCCTCTCTCTCTCTCTCTCACCGAACCCTCTCTCTCTCTCACCGACCCCTCTCTCTCCCTCTCTCTCACCGACCCCTCACTCTCTCTCTCTCTCTCAATCTGACCGACCCCTCACTCTCTCTCTCTCTCTCTCTTACCGACTCCTCTCTCTCTCTCTCTCACCGACCCCTCACTATCTCTCTCACCGACCCCTCTCTTTTCTCTCTCTCTCTCTCACCGACCCCTCTCTCCCTCTCTCTCTCTCACCGACCCCTCTCTCTCTCTCTCTCACTGACCCATCTCTCTCTCTCTCTCTCTCTCACCGACCCCTCTCTCTCTCTCTCTCTCTCTCTCTCTCTCTCTCATCGACCCCTCTCTCTCTTTCTCTCTCTCTCACCGAACCCTCTCTCTCTCTCTCTCAACGACCCCTCTCTCTCTCTCTCTCTCTCTCTCTCACCGACCCCTCTCTCTCTCTCTCTCACCGACCTCTCTCTCACTCTCTCTCTTTCTCTCACCGACCCTTCTCTCTCTCTCTCTCACCGACCCATCTCTCTCTGTCTCTCACCGACCCCTCTCTCTCTCTCACTGACCCCTCTCTCTCTCACCGACCCGTCTCTCTCTCACCGACGCCTCTCTCTCGCTCTCTCACCGACTCCTCCCTCTCTCTCTCTCTCTCTCACCGACCCCACTCCCTCTCTCTCTCTCTCTCTCACCGACCCCTCTCTCTCTCTCTCTCTCCCTCATCGACCCCTCTCTCTCTCTCTCTCTCTCTCATTGACCCCTCTCTCTCTTCCCGACCCCTCTCTCTCTCTCTCTCACCGACTCCTCTCTCCCTCTCTCTCTCACCAACCCCTCTCTCTCTCTCTCTCTCTCACCGACCCCTCCCTCTCTCTCTCTCACCGACCCCTCTCTCTCTCTCTCTCTCACCGACTCCTCTCTCTCTCTCTCTCTCTCACCGACCCCTCTCTCTCTCTCTCTCACCGACCTCTCTCTCACTCTCTCTCTTTCTCTCACCGACCCTTCTCTCTCTCTCTCTCACCGACCCATCTCTCTCTGTCTCTCACCGACCCCTCTCTCTCTCTCACTGACCCCTCTCTCTCTCACCGACCCGTCTCTCTCTCACCGACGCCTCTCTCTCGCTCTCTCACCGACTCCTCCCTCTCTCTCTCTCTCTCTCACCGACCCCACTCCCTCTCTCTCTCTCTCTCTCACCGACCCCTCTCTCTCTCTCTCTCTCCCTCATCGACCCCTCTCTCTCTCTCTCTCTCTCTCATTGACCCCTCTCTCTCTTCCCGACCCCTCTCTCTCTCTCTCTCACCGACTCCTCTCTCCCTCTCTCTCTCACCGACTCCTTTCTCTCTCTCTCTCCCTCACCGACCCCTCCCTCTCTCTCTCTCACCGACCCCTCTCTCTCTCTCTCTCTCACCGACACCTCTCTCTCTCCCCGACCCCTCTCTCTCTCTCTCACCTACTCCTCTCTCTCTCTCTCTCTCAGCGACCCCTCTCCCTCTCTCTCTCTCTCTCTCTCTCTCCGACCCCTCTATCTCTATCTCTCACCGACCCCTCTCTCTCTCTCTCTCTCTCTCTCTCTCTCATCGACCCCTCTCTCTCTCTCTCTCTCTCACCGACCCCTCTCTCTCTCTCTCTCTCACTGACCCCTCTCTCTCACTCTCTCTCTCACCGACCCCTCTCTCTCTCTCTCTCACCGACCCTTCTCTATCTCTCTCTCTCACCGACCCCTCTCTCTCTCTCTCTTTCCCTCACCGACCCCTCTCTCTCTCTCTCACCGACTCCTCTTTCCCTCTCTCTCTCATCGACCCCTCTCCCTCTCTCTCTCTCTCTCTCTCTCTCTCTCACCGACCCCTCTCTCTCTCTCTCTCTCTCTCTCACCGACCCCTCACTCTCACTCTCTCTCTCAATCTGACCGATACCTCACTCTCTCTCTCTCTCTCTCTCTCTCTCTCTCACCGACCTCTCTCTCTCTCTCTCACCGACTCCTCTCTCTCTCTCTCTCCCACCGACTCCTCTCTCTCTCTCTCACCGGCCCCTCACTCACTCTCTCTCACCGACCCCTCTCTCTCTCTCTCTCTCTCTCTCTCTCTTTCTCTCACTGACCCCTCTCTCTCTCTCTCTCTCTCACCGACCCCTCTCTCTCTCTCTCTTACCGACTCCTCTCTCCCTCTCTCTCTCATCGACCCGTATCCCTCTCTCTCTCTCTGTCTCTCTCTCACCGACCCCTCTCTCTCTCTCTCTCTCTCTCTCTCTCACCGACACCTCTCTCTCTCTCTCTCTCCCTCTCACACCGTCCCCTCTCTCTCTCTCTCTCACCGACCCTTCTCTCTCTCTCTCTCTCTCACCGACTCCTCTCTCTCTCTCTATCACCGACCCCTCTCTCTCTCTCTCTCTCTATCTCTCCGACCCCTCTCTCTCTCTCTCACCGAACCCTCTCTCTCTCTCTCTCTCTCTCTCACCGACCCCTCTCTCTCACTCTCTCTCACCGACCCCTCACTCTCTCTCTCTCTCTCAATCTGACCGACCCCTCACTCTCTCTCTCTCTCTCTCACCGACTCCTCTCTCTCTCTCTCTCTCACCGACTCCTCTCTCTCTCTCTCTCTCACCGACTCCTCTCTCTCTCTCTCTCTCTCTCTCTCACCGACCCCTCACTCTCTCTCTCTCTCTCTCTCACCGACTCCTCTCTCTCTCTCTCTCTCACCGACCCCTCTCTCTCTCTCTCTCTCACCGACACCTCTCTCTCTCTCTCTCACCGACCCCTCTCTCTCTCTCTGTCTCTCTCACTGACCCATCTCTCTCTCTCTCTCTCGCTCTCTCTCACCGACCCCTCTCTCTCTCTCTCACCGACCCCTCTCTCTCTCTCTCTCTCACCGACCCCTCTCTCTCTTTCTCTCTCTCTCACCGACCCCTCTCTCTCTCTCTCTCTCAACGACCCCTCTCTCTCTCTCTCTCTCTCTCACCGACCCCTCTCTCTCTCTCTCTCACCGACCTCTCTCTCTCTCTCTCTCTCTCTCACCGACCCCTCTCTCTCTCACCGACGCCTCTCTCTCGCTCTCTCACCGACTCCTCCCTCTCTCTCTCTCACCGACCCCACTCCCTCTCTCTCTCTCACTCTCTCACCGACCCCTCTCTCTTTCTCTCTCTCTCTCACCGACCCCTCTCTCTCTCTCTCTCTCATCGACCCCTCTCTCTCTCTCTCTCACCGACTCCTGTCTCCCTCTCTCTCTCACCGACTCCTCTCTCTCTCTCTCACCGACTCCTCTCTCTCTCTCTCTCTCTCTCTCTCACCGACCCCTCTCTCTCTCTCTCTCTCTCTCACCGACCCCTCTCCCTCTCTCTCTCTCTCTCCGACCCCTCTCTCTCTCTCTCTCTCACCGACCCCTCTCTCTCTCTCTCTCTCTCTCTCACCGAC
>NW_024470951.1:0-34013 GCF_017639515.1 Carcharodon carcharias
ACTCCAGGGAAATCTACACAGAGCAGGAGGGTCTGCCTTCTCCACCTGGGTCCTGACTGTACCTGCTGTGGCACTGTCAGATTATCCCTTAGTGAGTGAATTTAATGATCTATAATTGAGATTGAGGAGACAGTAAAGCATGGAAAATGTAACACATAGAGACAATTATAGAAGGTTTTGGATAACTGTGACCTGTAAAGGATGTCAGAAAATACATCAAAACGGCTCTTTGAATAATAGTGATGCCAAAGAAGCACAAGGTTCCGGTGCAACTGATCAAGAAAGATATTGTGAAGCTGCAAATTTAATGATGAGTGGCATTGTAAATTTGTTTAAAGAGTGCTAGACAAAACCCGATGATGTGAGTAGCATGCAATGCAAAATTTTCCAACCTTTGATTGGGATTGTGTCGTCAGCTTTAGGATCATTTTCCCTTACAGAAGTCAGTAATGTCATATTTGTCACAATATTTTTTCAACATTGTGTTGCTTGTTTTCAGACAAAGAAGGAAAGCTTGCATAGGAACTATACAGGATGATGTTCTCAGTTTAAACAGATAGTTACAACGTGAAATTTTGTTCTCCCCTTTGCATGCTGGAACTGCGTTTTAAGATTCAACTTTTTAAATTCAACTTTACTGATCATTTTTCTCCTGGGTAGACAACCTGTACTGCTTTAAGGCAGAGATATTATATTAACACTGAAATAGGCCTGATGCAGTCTGTATTAGCCAATCCAAACTGACTTTAATATCTTGTGTAAAAAGGAAACATTGTCAAATGAACCAGCTTTTGTTTACAATGATGAGCAATGGTTTTTTAGTTAACTGCTTATTACAGCAGGAACAGAATCTGCAGAGTAAGCACAATCTTTGGAGTTTATTAAAAGCAGTGCCAGGAAGGAAGGAGAAGATTTTAAAACATAAACATGTGTTGTTAAATCTGTTGGTTTTCTACCTGCTCAAGGTACAGGCTTCTGCCCAAGCTGTTTTCCTCAGTTTACCAGGTGTGTAAATAATATTTCTGGCAACTTGCCCATGAACAGAAGTAAGTTTAGCAACGTTTCCACAGGAGACGTTTGCAGTAATGAACAAAACATCTGGTACTTGATGTTTAGGCACTGCTGGCACTGGGCTGCTGCAAGGTGGGTGGGAGCTGAAAACAGCCCCACCAGTTGGTGGGCCGGCTTCCCTGCTGTATCCCAACTCCCTGGCCATTTTTTTGCAGAGTCAGGATAGGGAGGCAGCAGGACCACACACCTGCTCATGGCAGGTAGCTGGCATGGCTCATTAAGGGCCACTTAAGGCCAGTTAAAGGAGGCCAGTTGGAATTTTCCTGTCAACCTCCAGGTTCCCACTGGTACTAGGGTATACTAGGTTTAGGTGCATGCAGGCAGCTTCCCTGTGGTAGACTAGGGAGTCGGGGGGGTGGAGGGGGGTGGGGGTGGGAATCAGTGTTTCAGGCAGGCCTAGAGGCCTCCCTGCATTCCTAGGTGCTGTAGCATTATCAGGCCACCCTCTAAAGGGGCTACCCCACCAGAGTGGTGGCCTGGCTGCAAAAGCCATTTTTAAATTTAAATTTTAAATCATTGGACCAAGGACACCTCCATTTTGAAGTGTCTTCTCCCTCACTTATTTGCTATTGCAGCCTGCTGCTGCTCCCTGCAAGTAGGGCAGCCTCTGATTAACCCTGTGACTTCAAGAGCCCGTCCGCCAATCTTTAATTGAATGGTGAGCCTGCCCTCTGGCCATTAATTGGCTGTTGTGGGGAAAATCACATTGAGTGCCTGTTTTTTCCACACAGTGCAGGCTTCTGACCCACATCGCAGCATGACAATGGAGTTCAGAAACCCAGTGGGAATATCCTGCTCCTAATTTCTGCTTCCCATGCCTTCTAAAGTGCTACCTCTTTTCAAGATGATGAGTAATAAGATATTTCCTGACAAAAACAAGCCTGCAGGCATAATTTACTCATCCTTTTGAAACTCTAGGTTATAATCATTGGGAGTTGTATTTCCACACGGGTTCTCCCTGTCGGCCACTGTACCTTCAGCAGAAGATCCATGGAAGTCCCAGGGAAATGGTTGTTTAACCAGGGTTTGCACCAACCTTCTGCCAAATTCACAGGAGATGATTAGGAGAATTCACGTGGAAATGCAGCCCAGTGAATGTTGACTGTCAAGTAGCTACGATTTTAGCTTTTATCATTGATACGCAGCTGCATTCCTGAAGTGTGCCTTTTGAAAATCTTTGCTGAAATGAATGATTCATTTTCATATGGACTCGCAGTGGCATCATTCACAGTTGCAACAAATATCAGCCTGAGTAGGCGTTTTTTTCCCTTCCCCAGAGGATGACAAAGGAACCATTAATTCTTTCTTACTTTTGAATTACTAAAGGGCTGCTTATCACCCTTGTTGCACTGCACATTGGATACTCATGTCTTGCTGCATTTTCCCTATTCGGCCTCAAGCATGCAGTAGGATGTTGGCTAGTGTTAGTCCAGCATTCATTTTTGTGACCAGAGTAATATGGTCAGTGAATATTCGCTACCCTGCTCATCTTCAGTTAACTGCGGCAAAGTGGGAATTATGCTCAGCAGATGAACAGAAAACCTGACTCCTCTTCCTCACTCAGTGCCCCACAAAACCTGCCTTCCACTAGAGTTTCTGAGTTTGGCCAGTTCGAATGAAATAGCCGAGTACATGTGACAATACAGGGGCATCTGCAATACCCATTCGGTAGTGGTTCTCAAAAGCAGTATCTGGGTATAGGCAGGGGACTGGCTTAATAATTAGGTCAATTTTGAAATCAGCCACTTGAAAGGAAGGTGGCAGCCTTTTTATCTTCTGCTGTGTTTCAGGTACATGGCCTCAGCCTGGATCACCTCAGAGGGTACCAATTAACCTACTTCAGTGAGCTGAATGTCAGAATTTTGCCAGTGCAAGAGGCAAGAGCACTGGACAATCTGTCAGGCAGCACCAGACCAGGTCTTTGGTTAGTGGACACAATGTCTGTGCACTCCTAGCTCCACAGGAACTCATGTGGCCCACTGTTCAGACAGAGACCTGGTGTTACCAGTTCCAACAATTTATAGCCCAACCTGGGGTCACCACTAGGACCTCACCAGAGTGTTGCCAATTCCGAGGAAATCTGGGGCTATCACCTCTTGAAGATTGCTTAAATTATTTTCTTTTGGTACTGGCCACAGCCACCATAATGGCCTCCCTTCTTTTTCAAGGGGCCTTCTATTATTTTCCAGCGATTGAAAGGAGCTGATAGGTACCTTGGCTCAGGAGAAAATGTGTGGGTAATACTGAACGTGGGTGAGTCAAATTCTATGCCTGAGCTTAAGCATACACATATATAGAGGTCAGTTAACCCCTTTTAGAAATGAATAATTTTAATAGATATTGCCTTGTTGCACCGGAACACAAAGCATGCAAAAGCACTATACTGATCAATCTACAAGAGGCAGTAGTTTTTAAAATTCCTGTTTTGTATCCTCTGCACTCCTGCATCACATTTGCAAACAACTGAAAAGATTGAGACGGTCCTGTGGACCTCATCTCAAACATGGACACACTCCCACAAATGTTGAAGCGCTCCTAGAGGATCTCCTCTTCTGGGGGAATGGAATAGTAATCCGCCCAAAGGCATCTCATTGCTCATTTCTCCACGTCTCACCATTCTGCACTTTCCTCTTCAGTTGCTCCTAAGAGCCTGCCATGAGCAATATAACTATGGAAAAAGTACATGAGGTGGTTTGCTGTTGCCTTCTTAATGTTTGTTTAAAGAGAACTTAAGTCCTGTTCCTGATGGATTCTCCCCCTGTAAGCAGCTATTATCCTTCCAGGTTCTAGCTCTTTCGCCATCACCACAGAAAATTCACTGGTTCCGCCGTTGGCCATGGCTTATAACACTGGGCACAAGACCCTTACCTGGGCCTTGAATGACTCATATAAGGACAGAGGTGACCACCCACTGAGATGTCAGATGATCCTGCTGCCCGACCTGGGGGCTTATTAGTCTAAATTTCTAACAGAAGGTGTCAGCTATCCATAGAGAACAGTACTATCATTGCATTTTTTTCTCAGTATATGGAAAAATAACAAAAAATAGCTAATAAATCAAGAAAAACAGAAATCACACAATAGATGGATGGAAGTAGGCCTTGAGAGCCCTTGAAATCCTCTTGAGACACCCCAGGGCCTGGGAATCCATTTTGAAAATCTGTGTTACAAGGGAATCCAGAACACAAAATTGGATCTGTGGAACAGTGGTGGACAATGTAATATGCCAGGTTGTGGCCCTGTCATCACCAATTTTCCATGCATCAAGTTTAGACTCTTGTCCGTGCCTTGATGATCGGGGGATAGGCATTCAACCATAGAAAAGGACGGAAACTCTGAGGGAGGATTACCTCAGGTTATCCACCTACACCTGAGAGCTAACAGGAGGAGGTCACCTCAACCGCGGGCTGATTCCTGGCCAGGGCACATGTGAGCTTTGGAGAAACTTGGAAGGAATCTGGGTTGAGTTAGGAGGAATGTGGGAAAATAGGAAAAGGAAAGGAACTTACTTGGCATGTGGTGAAATTAGGTTTTCAAGCTGCAAAACAAGAGGGAAATAAAGCAATTTTCATAATTAGAGTGAACAGCTATTGCGTGATAAATAAGCCACACATTGTTAAGCAACATAAAACTTACTTAAGCTGCTATTTACAATCTATTACTCATGCCTAACATACCACCAGTTTGACAGACTCAGCCTGCATCCTGTCTGACATCATTTCCTGGCAGCATGTCAGTTTGCGGTAAACAGCTTTTCAATACAAACCAAAGAAAGATGTAGCAGGAGTTTTCTTTTATGCAAATCTAATCTTGAAAACTGGAATTTAAAACCATTTTGTTTTTAATTTCTCTGCTGTTTTTTGGTCCTGCACACATCCAGTGGCTGAAAGGCTGAACGTAATAATAACAGGTCTGTTGTTGCTGATCTTCATTCGTCCAATAGGAACTGCTCACGAGGGAAGAAAAGAACTTCCCCAATGTGTATGTGAATGAAACTTATTTGAGAAGATATACACTACTTTAAAAATATCATAGAATTTTCTACTCCACCTACTGTTTTCAGCCACCCCTCCAGAAACTGCTAAGGAAACATGATTGGAGGAGAGGGGCTACCTGTGTCCCATTGTGGCTTCATCATTTTCACTCCGGGTGGGTGATAGAGTCGGGCCTACTGACCCTGGAAGCAATTGTAGGCAACCGCTGGGGCAGGCAAGTGCCAAAGCAGGCTGGTTAGAAGGCCTACCTCAGTTCTCTGAGATCTTGTCCCAGTTGTTTTAGAATCTGTTAGGCCCTCTGACCCTCACACTCATGTCTACCCCCTCATGACTCCTCCATGCCAGCCATCTGCCCCATGCTCCCTCATACTCCCCATGATACCTCCATGCTAACACATAGCCCCACCTAACCCCATGCTCTCTCATGCCCCCATGTCAATTCATGCCCCCACCCACCCTATTACCCTCTCATACCTCCTGCCACCTCCATATCCACCCTTCCAGTATCCACCATGGGCAGACATCAGGAACCATATGGAGATTTTTTAAAAAATCTCAAACAATCTTATACAACTCTCACTCATAACACTTCAGAGCAAAAAATCTCCCATTCATGAAACCTATTCCAAGGTTTTAAATCTCAAGTGTTCAATCTCTTATTAAAAACAAACTTCTGTTCAGTAGGCACATCAAAGAGAGCTCATCCTTTAATAGTCTCCTTAAACTGTCAATCCAACTGTGATCTCAGGGCCCCCGTTGAGATAATTGTAGATTTTGAAACTCAGCCAAGCATTCATAATGACATTATACTAGCCCTTCAGAATGTCAATGATTTACTCTATTGAAATTGCGTAAACAGGTGGCAATTTTTTTTCTAACCCACACCAGATGGCCTGTCTTTCAAAGCAGTCCAGCAGACATTTTTTTGACTCACACTGACAGCTTAAGCCTGATGTTTTTTAAATTCAAAGAGCAGGGTAATTAAAAAGCTTCAGATCATGACACTTAAACAGACCTTATCCACCATTCAAGAGGGTTTACGCCTACTCCCATCAATTTGAGATTCCCAGATTGCAGGTTACAGCCCTTGGAACAGCCAAAATGGGATCTGTTTAAACTCAGCACTAAGTTCAAATGGCCCGTTGAGTTCAGGTTTCCCGCCTGTGTGAATCACACCCTGCCCCCTTCTTTCTGCTGGCAAAAATGGGACCCGTCAGAAATTGGACCTGTAAGAAATAGGGGTGGGGCTTCCACATCAGGGTTCTACACACCTGTTTTAAAGGTCTCCAGAGTCTGCCCAACTCTGCATGAAACTGGCCCAAAGCATTTGATGCATCTCATGGTCTTATCCCAATCCAAAAGAAGTGTTATTATGTAATTTCTCATTTCTTTGATGGCTCCTTCCCTCTCCCAGTTTCCTTCCATTTACAATGAAGTGCTGAAGGGGTGCTGAACTGTAGAGGTGCCACCTTTTGGTTGAGCTGTTAAACTGCTGGCCTATCTGCTGTCTCTGATAAATGTAAAAGATCTTGTGGTACTATTTGAAGAACAGTAAACCTTGCAGGCTTTCCCTACTAGCTGACTGCATTAGGAGAGTCCAAATTTCGGCTGGCCACTTTAACTGATCTTCCAGCTTCTCCAAGGAGGTGAAGAATGTTGTTATCTTCAAAGTTGGGTATTAATCGGGAATACTTTAAGAAATGAAAGCTTATTGTTCAGCCAGGATTATTTGAATTACCAGCAGCTTTCCCACTAGGTAAAGACAATTTTCCCTAGCTATTTCAACCTGTCTTATTTCCCTATCCTTTTGTGCTTGCAATTCCTTCTCAGGCTTCTCCAGTTGGAAGACTTGCTCCTGTTCTCTTTCTCCTGGGACTCTCTCTCTATCACTCTCTCTGTCTCTCTCTCTGTTTCCCTGAGTTCCTTTTCTCTCTCTTTTGCCTGGAATTCTAACTCCAGCTTCCACTCTTCTGTGGAATTTTCCTCAGGTAACCTGGTCTATTTCAGATTGTATAGCCTGAATTTTCAGCTCGGTGGGCAGGCCTGGGATCAGTTGGGAAATGGACCGCTGACCGCTGACCGCGATCGTCCCCTGACTGCGATTTTACACTGGCTCACCAATTAATGGCCAGCCAGCTGAAAAGCTCAGTGCTGCCAGGGTGGCCGTGGGAGGAGGGTGGGCGATGACGTCAACGCGGGCATGGGCCAGCGCTGACAGAAAGCTCCCTGAAGGCAGAGAGCTGCCTCAGGGAGCTGAAGACCCGAAACAGCTGAAAAAAATGTCCATGCATCATAATCGGCCACCTGAAAATTTAGCTAATGAAAATGCTGTCCACAGAAATTTGTTTATATTTCATTTCACCACGGAAATCTCACTCCGCCTGTGGATGAGATTTGATGAAAAATGCAAAGGCCGCCTGGTCTATTTGCCCGTCCGCCAACTGGATGATTGAACGGGCTATGTAAAATGACAGACAATTTTGCGGTTAATGGGGTGCACTTCCGATTTTAGCGCACACCCACTGACCAAAATATCGCGCAAGCACGGATGACATCGGAACGATGTCATCTCGCATCATTTCACACCTGATTGGGTTGGGCACATACCCGCCCGTGAGGTCTAAAATTCAGCCCAATATCTTCTGCCAGTTCCAATTCTGGAGTGAGGGAAAGATGTTTCTGCCAGTACCTTTAGCACCTCGGCCTTTTCACCTTTTGCTTTATACTAAGTTCCACCTGCTTAGCTAGTGCTTTCGGCTGTTCAATTGTTAGGGTTACTTATGCCAATTTAAATCCTCCTGTTCTACAAATGATTTCACATCAACGCTAGTCATTCTACTTTCTAGTGTTAATACTCGAAGCCTGCTGTGGTTGTTTTGTTTTAAAGACACAATTTCTGCTATTGAACTTTCCCTTTTGTTTCCAATTTGTGCTTTTAATGGCAGATTCAGTTTGTTTTAGTTCAGGTTGTTCAGATTTTGGATGCAACACCCAATTCTGTTATGGACAGGGTCGGTAGAGAACTGAACCCCTTGTACCCTTTCCCTTGCTGTCCACAATCACTGTGGAATTTTGGAGATGAAGAGGTGTGTATTTCTTAGTAGTGGTTAATTTAAATAACAGCAACAAACTTTCATGAGTTTGAATAAAGAAGATTATTTATTCACACATCCAGCCTAAAGTCTAAGCGCTATGTCAATCACTGAGCATTCACATGCAAACACACTCACACATGTTTGAGAAAAAAATACAGATAAAGAGAATAGGACACTTTTAAAAGTTGTAAACAAAAGAATAGTTCATAGTTCACATATCTGGCTTATTGAAGGAGAACAGTCATTGTGGGCTTGGAAAAGGAAGAAGTCTTTTTCACTCTTGAATTGTAGTTTAGATGAGTTCAAATAGCTAGAGTTGGATATCAGGATTATTGTAAGATTCCCTCAAAAAGATGAATGTGCAGCAGGCCACAAAGTTTGGCACTCATAGTTTTCATACCAGGTGGTCAAATTTTGTCTCAGGTAGTCTGAGATTTAGGAATTGGCTTGGGAGGCTTTATAAGATGTAACAGCCTCCAAGTTTAAAAAAGCTTTGGTGTTACTGCCTTGGTCTGCAGCTGATACTTAGTGATTGTGTGCTTTGCAGACTGCCCAAGTTTCTCTGGGTGTTCAGATAATAAGGAATTTTGGGATCAGAAGCCAGTTTTAGTCTTATGATCAACTATTATTATCCACACACAATGGTTTAAAGCTGAAAGCCATTGCAATACAATGATGATAGATGATTCCCTTTCACACCACTTGTGGTTAACTAGTTTTCTGAAGTTTTCTTTCATTAAGTTGCAAACTTGGAGGTGTGGAGCCTGGAAGCCTATTGATTCTAAGTTTGGAGTAAACTTCAAAACGATGGCAGGTGTGAATTCCACAGAGGGGTCCTGTCTGGTTATGTCCATTCAAGAGGTGGGGGCGTAATTCAACTGGGAGCTTCCAGGAACTTGAGAGAGTCTGCATTGAAGTTGCAAAGCTCACCTGAGCTTGGCAGCCACCTTAGTCACCTTGTAAAAGTAAACGATTGTTCCAAAAGCTTTCATACAAGCACAGTCCATGTTTGAAGTTACAAATAGGAATGCCTTCACTGACCATGAAAGTGTGATGAAGGTAGGTCCACACCATTGTTAGATAGGGAGTGCCGGGAATTTGACCCAGTGATGTTAAAGGAACAGCAATATAATTCCAGGTCAGGATAGTGTGTGAATTGGAGGGGAACTTGAGAGGTGCATTGAAGAAGCCTTGGTGAGCTGCTTCTGTGCATCTTGCAGATGGTATATACTGCATCCACAGTGCATGCATGGTGGATGCAGTTAATGTAGTAAGGTGGTGGATGAGGTGCCGAACAAATGGGCTGCTTTGGCTTGTATGGTATCATTTGGGTATCATTTGAGTATCTTTGGAACTGTACTCATTCAGGCAATGGAGAGTGTTCCATCACATGCCTAACTTGTGCCTTGTTGATGGTGGACAGGCTTTGGGGAGTCAGGAGATAAGTCAGTCACCACCGACTTCCCAGCTTCTGACCTGCTCTTGTAGGGACAGTATTATTTAGTGGCTTGTCAAATTTCTGGTCAATGGTAAGCCCCAAGATGTTGATGGTGGAAGATTTTGTGATGGGTAATGCTGTTGAATGTCAAAGCAAGGTAATTAGATTCTCTCTTTTGGAAATGGCCATTGCCTGGCACTTGTTTGCTGCGAATATTCCTTGTCATTTATCAGCCCAAGCCTGAATGTTGTCCAGGACTTGCTGCCTGCAGGCACAGACTGCTTCAGTATCTGAGGAGTCGCAAATGGTGCTGAACATTATGCAATCATCAGTGAACATCCCCACTTCTGACCTTATGGTGGAGGAAAGATCATTGATGAAGTAGCTGAAGATCATTGGATCTAGGACACTACCCTGAGGAACTCCTGTTGGGAAGTTCTGATGCTGAGATAGTTGGCCTCCAGCAACTGCAGCCATCTTCCTTTGTTCTAGGTATGACTCCAACCAGTGGAGAGTTTCCCCCCAATTTCCATAGACTTAAATTTTGCAAGGGCTCCTTGACTTGGTCAAATGCTGCCTTGATGTCAAGAGCAATCACACTCAATTCAACTCTGCAATTCAGCTATTGTATCTGTTTGGACCAAGGCCGTAATGAGGTCTGGAACCAAGTGGTCCTGGCAGAACCCAAATTAGGTATAGGTGAGGAGCTTATTGCCAAGTAAGTGCTGCTTGGTAGCACCATTGATGATCATCTATCACTTTGCTGATGTTTGAGAATTGGTGGATGGGACAATAATTGGCTGAAGCCTGACATTTGTGATGGTGGGAACCTCAGAAGCAGGCCAAAATGGATCATCCACTCGGTACCTCTGGTTGAAATGTTTGTTAACATTTCAGCCTTGTCTTTTGCACTGACACTGACACTGCACTGGGCTGCACCATCATTGAGGATGGGAATGTCTGTGGAACTTCCTCCTGTTAGTTGTTTAATTGCCCACCATCATTTTTGGCTGGATGTAGCAGGGTTTTAATATGATCTGCTGATTATGGAATCATATATCTCTGCAAATAGAATGTTGTTTTCACTGTTTATCATGCATGTAGTCCTGTGTTGTAGTTTTACCAGGATGGCACCTCATTTTTAGGTATGCCTGCTGCTGCTCTTGGCATGCTCCCTCCACGGTTACTCTGGCTTACTTGGCTTTATGGTAATAGTGAAGTGAAGGATATGCTGGGCACGAGCTTAAAGATTGTGGTGTAATACAATTCCGCTACTTCTGATGACCCACAGTACCTCCTATTGCTCAGTTTTAAGCTGCTCGATCTGTTCTGAGTCTATCTCATTTAGCACTGTGGTAGTGCCATGCAGCGCAACAGGGGGCTGTCCTCAATGTGAATATAGGGCTTCTTCTCCACAAGAACTGTACAGTGGTCACTCCTGCCAATACTGTTATGGACCAGTGGATTTAATATATTTGGATTTCCAAAAGGCGTTTGATAAGGTAGCAAGCATAAGGCTACTTAATAAGAGCCCATGGTGTTGGGGATGGTATATTAGCAAAGATAGAGGATTGGTTAACTAATAGAAGACAAAGAGTTGGGATAAGGGGCATTTTCAGGATGGCAACCTGTAACTAGTGAAGTTCCACTGGGGTCAGTGCTGAGGTCACAATTATTTAGAATATATAATAATGACTTGGATGTGGGAAGTGAATGTACTATCGCCAAGTTTGCGGATGACACAAAAATAGGTGGGAAGGCGAGTGGTGAGGATGACACAAAGAGTTTACGAAGGGATATAGACAGGTTAAGTGAGTGGGCAAAAACTTGGCAAATGGAATATAATGGGGAAAATGTGAGGTTATGCATTTTGGCAGAAAGAATAGAGGAGCTGCATATTATTTAACTGGAGAAAGACTGCAGAAAGCTGCAAAACAGAGGGGATTTGGGGTCCTTGTTCATGAATCACAGAAAGCTAACATACAAGTTCATGACGTAATAGGGAAGGCAAATGGAATGTTGACCTCAAGGGGAATGGAGTATAAAAATAGGAAGGTCTTGCTAAAACAATACAAGGCACTAGTTAGACCATATGTAGAATACTGTGAACAGTTTTGGTCCCCTTATCTAAGGAAGGATATACTGGCATTGGAGGCAGTCCAGAGAAGGTTCACTAGGTTGATCCCGGGTATGGAGGGATTTTCTTATGTGGAGAGATTAAGTAGGTTGGGCCTGTACTCACTGGCATTTAGGGGGAGAATATTCTCCCCATCAGGTGGGCCAGTCCAGAGTGAGCATGCAGCCGATTGTGGGCACTGAGCCGATTGCCACCCACGATTGGCTGCACGCCGCCATTTTACATGGGCGCGCCAATTAAGGTGCGCCCGAGCAGAGTGAGGAGGGAGATTCGGGGCCTGCGCTAGTGCAGAAATCTCCCTGAGCCAGCTCTGTGCCTCAGGGAGATTAAGCTCAGTTCAAAAGATACTTAAAGTAAAAATAAAAATTATTCAGACATGTCCCCTCATGTGACAGTGTCACATGAGCTGGGACATGTTTATGAATTTTAATAAACTTTTAAATTTAATTTATAAACCCTTCATGAAGCCTCATGCTGCCCGTGGATGAAGTTTCATCAGAAATATGAAGGCTGCCTGGTCTCTTCGCCTGCCCGCCAACCTTAAGGTTGGACGGGCAGCCCAGGCAATCACTTTAATTAGGTAATTAATGGCCTTAACAGGCCCTTGACAGTTTGGCAGGTGCACAACTGACTCTGGTGCGCACCCGCTGAACTGAAGATCAGAATGACGCATGGTAACGTCAGGACGCACGCCCGACGTCACCGCATGTCATTTTATGCATTGGCATACGGGGGCCTGCCCCCACATGCCGGATGAAAGATTCTAGCCCAGGAGAATGAGCCTTATTCAAACATATAAAATTTTTAGGGGGCTTAGGGACAGGGTAGATTCTGAGAGGTTATTTCCCTTGTGGGCGAGTCTAGGACCAGAGGGCACAATCTGAGAGTAAGGGGTCACACATTTAAGACAGAGGTGAAGAGGAATTTCTTCTCTGAGGGAAGTGAACCTGTGGAATTCTTTACCACAGAGGGCTGTAGAGGCTGGATCCTTAAGTATGTTCAAGGCTGAGATAGACAGTAAGGGAATCAAGGGTTATGGGGAAAAGTCAGGAAAGTGGATTTGAGGATTATCAGATCAGCCATGATCTCATTGAATGGCAGAGCAGACTCGTTGGGCCAAATGGCTTACTTCTGCTCCTACATCTTATGGTCTTATGGACAGATTCATTTGCAACAGGTAGATAGGTGAGGATGAAGTAAAGTGGTTTTTCCTTGCATTGGCCTCCATCATCTGCAACAAGCCAAATGTGGCAGCTATATCCTTTAGGACCCAGCCAGTTTGGTTACTAATGATGTTATCGAACCATTCTTGGCAATGGACATTGAAATCCATCACACAGAGTACATTCTGTGTCCTTGTAACCCTCAGTGCTTCTTGTAAATGGTGTTCAATATGAAGGAGTACTGATTCATCAGCTGATGGGAGGCTGCTTCAGCAGGAGGTATCCTTGCCTATGCTAGACTTGATGCCATAAGACTTCATAGAGTCTGGAGTCAATGTTGAGGATTCTCAAGATTGCTTGGCTTACTTACAGTCTTTTGTAGCAATTTGAGAGGCTTGCTAGGCCATTTTGAAAAGCAATTAAGAGTCAATTTTCTCCTGAATGTAAACCACTGTACTGCCACATCTGGTGGGTCAGTCCTGCCAGTGACTGAGGATATATCTATATATGATGATGGAGGAATCTGAGACATTGGCTATAATGATACCGTGAGTATGTCTGTGACAGGCTGTTGCTTGACTAGCCTATGGAAAAGCTGTCTCCCAATTGTGGCGGCAGTCCCCACATGTTAATGAGGACTTTACACAGTTGATTAGGACTGGGTATGCCTTTGGTATGTCCGAATCCTGCGCCTAAGTCATTGCTGAGTGGTCCATCTCATCTTATTATAGTTTTTTGTTGTAATTTGATACAATTCGGTGGACAGTTAAGAGTCAACCACATTTGCAAATAGGATAATGCACAGAAGCAGAAACAAATAGTGTGATATATGACCTACAGGATCCATGGGCAAAATTTTTATCTCGGCAGGCAGGCGCCTGACTCGCTCGAGCGTAATATGACGTGCATTTACCTCAAGCGAGCGTCCTGGCGTCAATGCGCAGTCGCATGCTATTTCGGTCGGTGGGTGCACGCCGGAATCGGCAGCCCGTTAAGGCCACTAACAAGATAATTAAAATAAAATTTTCACTGTCCGTCCAACCTTACGGTTAGCAGGTGAAAAGGCCAAGTGGCCTTTGCACATTTTAGGAAAACTCATCCACGGGCGGGATAAATTTTTCAAGCAAATAAATTTTTTTAAATGTAATTAATAACATGCCCCTACATGTTTTATAACATTTTTCAGTTCTTTACTTGTTAAAAAACTCTATCTCCTTGAGGCAGCTCTGTGCCTCAGGGAGATTATCAGGCGCTCACTGGCGCTCATATGCGATGTTCACGCTCACCCTGCTCGGACTTCCCTCCCCCCTTCAGCCTGCACAGGCAGCGCTGAGCACTGCTGCTCGTGTTTCACGCTGGTGGTTTATGACATAGCAGTTGGTAAAGGCTGAGTTATTTAAAATCCCAGAGGGAAACTTTAAACAACTGTCAAAACCTATATTTTCAATTGGTATGTTTGAGATGCAGCTCTGAATTCAGAACTGGAACCACCAAGCCTCCAGAGGTTTTTTATATAAATTAAATTAAACATGTATTAATTTAACTAGGAATTAAACACATACATATGTCTACAAATTACAACCATAATAACTTTTAAACAAATTGCCAAATTAATCACATCTAGGGAAATCTTCACCAAGGGAACAATAACCCATAGGGCAGAATTTTGCCCTTGATGGGCGTGCAGGCCCTGCCTGCTTGGCCGTGGGCGGGCAGCCAATCGCCACTGCCGAAACGGGCCGCGCTGCCAATTTGAGTGGGCGGGCCAATTAAGGCCCACCCAGCAGGCCACCCGATGGTAAATGCTATGTGCTTCTTTTGTTGGGGGGGAAGGGATTCCCCAGCTGTCAAAGTGCACACTTTTGTGCATGCGTGTGAAAGAGTGCACAGCTTCCTGAGACTAAATGCTGCCTCAGGGAGAGCGCTGACAGTTTTATAAACTTAAAAAATAGAAAAATAAGAAAATTATTTACATGTCCCCCTCATGTCACAATGTCACACAAGATGGGACATGTTAATAAATATCACAAAGTTTATTAAAGTTTTTTAAAACAGACTTTTTTTCGAAAAATATACTTTATTCATAAAATATCTGGAAGAACATTCCAAAACATTTCAAAATCACCATCACAAAAGTACAATCAGATTCAACTTTTACACATGGATCATACATCAATACAATCAATGAATATTACAATCATTTCAATATGGTCCAGAAACATGATAGGGTCCCCCTTGTCCTCACTTATCACCCCACCAGCCTCCACATTCAAAGGATCATCCTCCACCATTTCTGCCAACTCCAGCATGATGCCACCACCAAACACATCTTCCCTTCACCCACCCCTGTCGGCATTCCGTAGGGTTCGCTCCCTCCGGGACACCCTGGTCCACTCCTCCATCACCCCTACTCCTCAACCCCCACCTATGGCACCACCCCATGCCCACGCAAAAGATGTAACACCTGCCCCTTCACTTCCTCTCTCCTCACCGTCCAAGGGCCCAAACACTCCTTTCAAGCGAAGCAGCATTTCACTTGCATTTCCCCCAACTTAGTCTACCGTATTCGTTGCTCCCAATGTGGTCTCCTCTACGTTGGAGAGACCAAACATAAACTGGGCGACCGCTTTGCAGAACACCTGCAGTCTGTTCGCAAGAATGACCCAAACCTCCCTGTCACTTGCCATTTTAACACTCCACCCTGCTCTCTTGCCCACATGTCTGTCCTTGGCTTGCTGCATTGTTCCAGTGAAGCTCAACGCAAACTGGAGGAACAACACCTCATCTTCCGACTAGGCACTTTACAGCCTTCCGGACTGAATATTGAATTCAACATCTTTAGGTCTTGAACTCCCTCCTCCATCCCCACCCCCTTTCTGTTTCTTCCCCCTTCCTTTTGTTTTTTCCAATAAATTATATAGATTTTTCTTTTCCCACCTATTTCCATTATTTTTAAATATTTTTAAATCTTTTATGCTCCCCCCACCCCCACTAGAGCTATACCTTAATTTCCCAACCATCCATTCTTAATTAGCACATTCATTTAGATATATATCACCAACTTCAACACCAATGTGTTCTTTTGTTCTGTTGTCTGTGACATCTTTTGATGATCTGCTTCTATTACTGCTTGCTTGTCCCTACAACCACATCCACCCCTCCACTTCTCTCCCCCACCCAAAGCCACCCCCGCCCGCCCCCCCCCCACACACACACACACACACACACACACACACACACACACACCTTAAACTAGCTTATATTTCACCCCTTCCTTGGATTCACCTAGTTCTGTTGAAGGGTCATGAGGACTCAAAATGTCAACTCTTTTCTTCTCTGCCGATGCTGCCAGACCTGCTGAGTTTTTCCAGGTAATTCTGTTTTTGTTTTTATCAATATGGTCAATGCAGACAATCAGACAATGGTATTGGAGTTATCGACATACATCATGATGCACTCTGAGATGCTTCAATACAATTATAATACAATTAGTATTCACTGCATACATTCATTTCGAGCTGTAAAACAGACATGAAACCTCATCCTGCCAGTGGATGAGGTTTCATGTTTTTTCAGAAGCCCTCTGGGGCTCCTGGCCTGCCCACCAGCCTTAAGGTTGGATGGGCAGGGCCTTTAATTGGCTTAATTAGCCTCAGTTGGCTTTTGACAGGTCGGCGGGCGGACAGCTGATTTCGCTGACCACCTGCCTTCCTGAATATTTAAATGGGGCAGGCCCTGCCCCCAACTCACCGATGGAAAAATTCTGGCCATAGACTTAAATAGACACCAGGCAAAACACATTTTATCTTACGAATTTAGAATGAGGTTCCTTTCAATTTGGTTCCTTCACACAGTTGTAGGCTTACAGGTGGCATGCCCCTGACTTGCACACACAAAACCCTGTTCTGTATATACCTAGCCTTCCCTTTGAATGCAAATTCTCATTGTATCACCAGACCCTTTGAACTCCACCTTTTCTAACAATGAAACCTCTATCATAATACCAAATTTATTAGTAATATAACATTTTGCTTGGTGTCTCCTAGATAGGTGCAAAATTTCATCCCCCGTCTTGGAATGGTATATTCAACAAAATGCAAATGTACCCTCAATCTTACTGTTTAACATCTCAAAACTACTGTCCATCATAGCATCCAGATTAGCTGGCTTTAATCCAATTAAGACACACATTCACACCCACAGACACAGACACTACTACAAATCCAATTTAAAATAATTTCCAATAACATTATATACATTAATATCTTCATGACAGTGGGCCTTAATTGGCTTGCCTGCATGAAATCGCCTTCCGGCCTCAATCACAGGCAGTGTTCAGCTTCCCGGCCACCCTGCCCGCCCCAGTTGAGCCCACCTGACAAGGGCTAAATTCTGCCCCATAAAACTGCTTTGGATGCAATGTCAATGTCCGCACTACCTCTCTCAATACTTCCACTGTTGGACTGCTTGTCTGACATTCAGTCTTAGATGAGCTGTAATTTCTATCACTTAAACATTCGTATAATTGAAGCCATCATCTTCAGCCTCCCCTGCAAGATCTCTACCCTTGCCAGTAATTCCATCCCAGTCCACAGCCTTTGTCTCAGTCTGAACTGAACTGTTTGCAACCTGAACATGCCATTTGACCCCAAGCTGAGTTTCTGACCCCATGTCCTCTTGATCACAAAGCCTTACTTTTATTTCCCTAACATTGGTTGCGGTCCCACAATTAGTCTCAGCAACATTGCCAGCAGTTTTATACTGGCAGTCAGAGAATTGTTTGGGAACACAGAGGAAGAAGGTTTTCTCTGTTTCCTTTTTTTTAAAGTTATAAATACTCTCTACAGTTACCATTTTTGCTATAAAGAGTCCTTGTCCCTTAGCATCTTGTGTGACCTGTGTGACGTGATTCCCTCAGAGACCAAAAATCTATCTATCTCAGCCTTACTGTATTTAACAATGAAGAATCCACAACCCTTTGGGGTAGAGAATTCTGAGTGAAGAAATTTCTCATCTCAGTCCTAACTAATCACCCCCTTATCCTGAGACTGTGGCCCCATGTTCTGATTCCCTAGCCAATGGAAACAGGCTCTGTGTCTGTCCTGTCAAGTCCCTTTAGAATCTTGTATGTTTCAATGAGATCACCTCTCACTCTCCTCAACTCTGGAGAGCCTAGGCCAATTTATTCAGCCTCTCATTATAAGAATATAAGATCATAAGAAACAGAAGCAGGAGGAGGCCTTTTGCCCCTTGAGTCTGCTCAGCCATTCAATAAGATCATGGCTGATCTGATTGTGGCCTTAACTCCAGTTTCCTGCCTGCCCCCCATAACCCTTGACACCCTTTAGATCAAAAATATGTCTAACTCAGCCTTGAATATATTCAATGACCCAGCTTTCATTGCTCTCTGGGGGAGAGTTCCAAAGATAAACGAGAGAAGATATTCCTCTTCAACTCTGTCTTCAATGGGAGACCTTTATTTTGAAACTGTGCCCCTAGTTTTAGATTCCCCTACTGAATGGAGACATCCTCTCAGCATCAATCTTGTCAAGCCCCCTCAGAATATTTTGTTTCAATACGATCACCACCTAATTTCCTAAACTCTAATGTGCCCACCTATTCAACAATCCCCTTCATCCCAGGAATCAACCTTGTGAACCTTCCCTGAACTCAAATACATGTGTATCTTTCCTTAAATAAGGAGACCAAAACTGTGTACAGTACTTCAAGTACGTTCTCACCAAAGCCCTATTCAGCTGTAGCAAGACTTCCTTACTCTTGTACAAGGAACACAGAAAGCTAGCATACAGGCACAGCAAGCAGTTAGAGATACAAATGGTATGTTGGCTTTTATTGCAAGTGGATCGGAGTACAAGAGTAAGGAAGTCTTGCTACAGCTGAATAGAGCTTTGCTGAGAACATATTTGAAGTACTGTATGCAGTTTTGGTCTTAAGTGTTTATGTTCAGAGACACTTGAGTGTACTTATACAAGGAACACAGAAAGCTAGCATGCAGGCACAGCAAGCGGTTAGGGATACAAATGATACATTGGCTTTTATTGCAACTTAAATGTTTCACTCTTTTTGAAATATATTCTGCTTCTCTTTTCACTACCAAAGTGAACAACCTTACACTTCCCCACATTATACTCCACCTGCCATCTTGTTATCACTCACTTAACCTGTCTATTTCTTTGCAGCTTCTTTGTGTCCTCTCATAGTCCCACTGAGCATTGTATTGTCAACAAACTTTGATACATTAAGCCATTAATATAGTTTGTAAATAGCTGATTTACAACACTGATTCTTGTGGCACTCCACTAGTTATAGCCTGCCAACTTAAAAATGCCCCATTTATTCCTACTCTCTGCTTCCTATCTGTTAACCAATCCTCCATCCTTGTTAATATATTACCCCCAAATCCATAAACCCTTATCTTGTGTCACCTTACATGTGTCACCTTATTGAATGCCTTTTGAAAACTCAAGTATAGTACACCTACTGCCTCCCCTTTATCTAAACTATTAGTTATATCCTCAAAAACACTGATAACTTTGTAAACACAATTTCCCTACTGTAAGACCATGTTGGCTCTGTCTGATCATAGTATGATTTTCTATGTACATTGTTAGGATTTCCTTAGTAGTAGATTCCAGCATTATCCCAACAACTGATCTCAGGCTAACTGACCTGTAATTCCTTTTGTTCTCTCTCCCTCTCTTGAATAGTAGTGTTACATCTGC
The DNA here is from genome assembly GCF_017639515.1 of Carcharodon carcharias. Taxonomy (NCBI): domain Eukaryota; kingdom Metazoa; phylum Chordata; class Chondrichthyes; order Lamniformes; family Lamnidae; genus Carcharodon; species Carcharodon carcharias. The sequence continues at coordinate 19,643 of NW_024470951.1, forward strand.
TAACTTCTAATCCTCTGGAATCATTTTTGAACCTAGGTAATTTTGTAAAATTGTAACCAGTTCATCCACTTTCTCTGCTGCTACCTCTTTGAGAACCATAGGATACAGGCCATAATGTCCTGGGGATTTGTTGGTTTTTAGTCCCTTAACTTCCTCAATTGTTTTTCCTCTTTAGGTTCATCACCCTTATTACCTTATGTTTACCCTCTATTTCTAGTAAACATTTGTGTCTTCTACTCCAAAGGCAGATACAAAGTATTTGTTCAGTGTGTCTGGCCTGGATTTTCGCCATGCCAGAGAGTGTCTCCATTGTGGTGAAAATCCGGGCAACGGCCAGAAATTCTAAGTCCCACCCCCGAATGTGGTGTTTCCCATCTTCGCAGGAGCTGGACTGGAATTGAGTCGGGGTTCGTGAATGCGCAATTTGCGGAGGTGGCTGGCCATTTAAGTCACCAGCTGCCTCCACTGAAGTTGGATTTTGGAAGGCCAGGAATGTGGAATACAGAGTCTGCAGATTAGAACAGGTAAGAGGAGGTCTGAACTTGATGGGATTCATTTGGACACCTCTTTGGAGAGTTAAGGTACCCCTTTATATAGGGTCCCAGGACACCTTTGGGAGAGGTAATGAGCCCTTTTTGAGAGGTTAGGCACCCTTCGGGTTGTTTAAAGGTGAACATGATTATGCACATTTTACACACAAACTCATTGGAACTGTAAGGCTGTCAAAGAACTGTCAAGATGTCAAGGAACTATAAAAGAGCTGTCCAGCTGTCAAGAAACTGTACAGCTATACAGGAACTGCACAAGAGCTGCCCAGCTGTCAAGGAACTATAAAAGAATTGTCCAGTTATTAAAACTGTCAAAGCTGTCAAGGAGCCATCCAAGGATGCTAGGGGATTTGGCATGGGGGCGTAAGAGCAAAGGGTAGTGGTTGGGGCATGGGTTGACATGAGTTGGCACTAAGTTGGCGTGGGGGTATAGGGTAGGTAGAGGGACATGGGTTGACATTGGTTGGCATGGATGGAGCATTGGGAGTGTGCGGGAGTGAGCAGGGATTGAGGGTGAGAGCTAGAGGGATGTTTTTGTTTTATTATTATGTTTTGTTTATTTAAACACACCACTGGAGTACAGAGGCAGGCCTTATACCCAGTCCACCTCCGCACCTGGCAGCCTGCACATTTGTTCTGTGATTGCCCACTCCAACTCCTATTTCAGCACCCCCCACCCCAACCCCAATAAAAAACCCGACAGAAAATCTGACTGGCAGGCGGCCACTTTTAAAGGTTGTGTTTGTTAAGCCAGGAAATCTCGGCAAACACAATCTGGGGACAAAAAGCTGTACTTCTGCCACTTCCTCACTCCCCATGATAATTTCTTTTGTCTCTGGCTTCAAGGGACCAATGTTTACTTTAGTTACTCACCTCGTTTCTATATGCTTGTAAAAGCTCTTACAATCTGTTTTTATATTCCTGGCCCGTTTGCTCTCATATTCTATTTTTTCCTTTTTACAACTTTTTGGTTGCCTTTTGCTGGTTTCTAAAATTCTCCATTCCTCAGGCTTATTACTATTCTTCACAACATTTAATCTAATACAATCCTTAAATTCCCTAGTAAACCATCGATGGATCTTTCTCACTGAAAGTTTGTTTTTTAATGTTCAAAATTAAGAATAATTTATTTAAATGTTTCCTAGTGTTTATTTGCCTTCAAATGTTTAAGTTGATTTACACAATAAGCCTTATCCAGCCCTCCCCTCACACCCATGTAATTGGCTTTGTTTACATTTAAGATATTTGTTTTGGCTCAGTGTATGGAACCTTCAAGTTTAGTAGGAATTCAGTATTATAATCTCTTTTGCCCACAGGATCTTTAATGAGATTACTAATTAACCTTGCTTCATCACCCAATAATGGGTCAAAATCCTGGAACTCCCTCACTAACAGCAGTGTCGGTGTACCTCCACTATAGGGACCGCAGAGATTCAAGAAGGCAGCTCACCACCACCTTCACAACTGCGATTAGGGATGGGCAATAAATGCTGGCCTAAGCAGTGATGCCCACATCTCATGAATGAATATGAGATATATTATGAGACATAAAATAGATTTTCCCCAGGAAAATTCCAGTCAGTCTTCGGTAGGCCCTTAATAAGATGAATTGGCTACCCACTACTTGTGAGCAGGTAGCCCTGCTGCTGCTCCATGCTGCTGCCGCCGCCACCACCCCCCCTCCCCGCCAATTCTGCCTTCAGGGAAATGGCCCAGGGGGCGGGATGGAGCTGGGGAACCAGCATCTGAGCTGGAGGAACAAAAGCCCACACCAGTCCTCCTCTGAGCGCTCCCACTGGGGCCTAAAAATTCATCCCACGTTTTCTGTTTACTATGTACAGTATCTCAACTAGCTTGAGTTTCTTTTATAGCTCATAGTTCTGAATCAAATTCTAATTGTTAAAGTAAATTTCAGCTTGAGGAATATTTACCAGAGAGAGCCCATGTACACCAGGTTCCTGACTTTAACACTCTATTTATGAAGCATTCAGTTCTGCGATCACTCTGTGCCCTGCACTTGTGTGTAATTGAGTTAAACACAGTTCTGTGTCATGAAACACTAACCTCAGTTCCCTTTTTGTTTCTTTTCTTTAGATTTTCTTTTGACTCACCTGTTTTGCTTTTAGCCCTGTTTTCTGAGTCCATTTGAAGTAGATTGCCTGGGGACTTTTCCATATTCTTTAGCATAAGCAAAATCACTCATTCAAGTTGAAGCAAAACTTGTCACAAGTTTGAAATCCTGTGTTGAAGACTGAACAATACACCACCAGCTTGATTCCTATTTGTTGCTTCATTACTACAAAACACTTACCAACTTCCAATCCAAATATCTGGCTCTCAGCTTGAGAGAAAAGATAGATTGTACTACAAAATGACAGTGGAAAATGAATATGGATTGATAAACCTAAAGAAAATTGATAAAAGCTGTATTGTTTAATATAATTCCTTTTGGTCATCAGCGTGTACATTTAAAATCCAGAACAGCTCCAGATTAGTTGCACTGAAACACATTGTTGCTAGCTTTTGCTCTGACAGTACATTCCTTTACTGTAAACATGGTTGACCCTGTGTTCAGGTCATTTGCTTGCTTTGGAGTAAACCACAGTTTTATCTTCAGCCTGCACACAAGTTCTGTAACCATCACAAACAGACCTGTATTTAACCAACCGTCAGTTTCTTCCAAGGTCATTATGTTTCAAAGGGGGCATTGTATTTATGAAAATTAGAAGAATTTTTAAACTGCTTGGAAATACTGACATAGACTTTGTTGATTGTGTCAGTTTCATGTAATGTCAAAAAGAAAGCTACATGGTTATTCACTTCCTATCAAAAATAAAATTTGCGAGATATTTTTCAAGGAATGTCACCTTTAAATTAGGTATGAGGCATTGTATCCTGATTAAGAAGTTGGTTTGTGCCAGCAGGTTGGCACAAAGTGGGCACAGGAAATAATCCCTGCACTGAAATGGGTAGACTCGGAGCACACTTGATTTTGCATCTTGGTATTCATTTAGATTAGGTTGGTGAGTTACAGGTGGCTGCAGCGCTTCTCCAGGCAGCTCACTGGCAAAGAGGATTTCAATTTTGGGCTGCTGTGCTGGTGGCAACAGCCTTCGGTAGGTCCTGGGCGAGGGGAAAACAAAATGAAGAGCACCATCAAGAGCTGGGTGGGTGGGGTTGGGGGGGGAGGGTAATGTGGGCAGGGGGAAACAATTGTGAGGGTGCCAAGTGAGGGCTGTCAACAATCTTCCGTAATAGAGTAGACCCAGGAGGAGGCCCGCTGTTCCCCCTGGATCCATGGTTCAGGTGTATTTTTTTAAATTACCTTTTTGGTGGTAATCTCCAGCTATCTCTTCATGGATTACTGTTTAGGCCATGTATAGACCACATTTTTCTGCGCAGCCCAGTTTTGTAAAGGGTGGTACACATCAAGCCTGTAATGAGCATGCATACCCTGAAGGCTATATTAGATACTTAGGTATCTGAAAAAAGCAGGTGTAATATCATCAAGTTTTGAGGCCACCTCTTCATTTTTGTCCTTTGTTCTAATGGAGCTAACAGATTGTCAAGTGCAATTATGAAATTCTGTAACACCTGTAGATGTACAAGTTGAGGTTGTTCACATTATGGGTTGAATTTCAGCTTTGAGTACCTAATACTTGGGTTGAAGCAAAATTACTTAGAGTAGTCTAAGTTATCAGTATTGTGACAATATTGGGACCATGTTAATCAAGATAGCAGCAGAATCGAGTCCACTACAATCTTCACAAATAAGCTGTTTTTGAGATGTTTTGAAAGTAATGTCTCTAATTGAATCTTCCATATGAAGAAAATATTACAGAAATTATGTTACTGTAAAGACTGAAGAGTACTTTAGTTTGGCCACCATGTAGAGTAGAGCTATAAAGTAGGTGGAATAATGGCATGATGTTGGACTGTGAATGGCACCACAGGTTGCTGTAATGTCAGTTTGAGGTCATAGCTCCTCTCTGCACATAGGCAAGGCAAAGAGAAAGTAGTTTCCTCCTTAGTGTGTGCTTGTGTGTAGGGGGTAGACAGGTGATGGAGGGGTGGGTAGTTGGGAGGAAGGTAGACAGCCAGAGAATTTCAGAGGAAGTGACATCCTGGGCATCCATTGCACATCACCCAGTGATAAGTCAGATTGGCATTAGTGGAGTGAGAGAAGGAAAATAGATTATTCTTCCATCCTCTCCAATGCAGCAAGTTCTTCGTGGCTTAAAGAGACCGTGGGGGTGGGGAGGGAAATCACTTAAGAGTTCACAAAATTTTATAAAAATAATAATTTTGATTATTCTGCCAATATACATTTAGCTCCAATGGCCAAAATTATAAGTTTTGTATTTGTTATTGGGAAAGTGTCTGCTGCATTAGTTATGTTTCAAGGTGAAAAGCTTTGCAATGCTTGCCTTTTATAGATTCTTCAGCTTTACATTGACTCTTAAGGAATGCAAAATATCAGGCCCACACTCCTGACACATGGATATCCCACAACTGATGACATTCTACAGTTAAAGATGGCTATTTCTTAGGACTAAAAGTTATATCTGCCTGTGGTGGGCCTTGCTGCTGCCAGCTAAAAAGCTACTGGTTGTACTGCTAAATGTAATCCAAACTCTGTGTGATAAAATTCTGTTCTGACACAAGCACGCACACAGATGGCTAGTGTTTTTTGGGCCGTAACTAAGAATTATCTATATGCTTTTCTAACAATCCCCTATGGCTTTGGACCAATTTGGTATGTGGTGAGTTGGTTTTCTGTGCATTTCTCCATTTTCTGAATCAATTTCTGGAAGGGCAGAGACACCAGACCAGTGTAACTGTGGGAGAATGGTGCCACCAGAGTCCTTTCAGTTTCCTGCTTCACAATGTAAAAAGGCTTACTCAATAACAAATACATATGATAATGTAATCATGACATTGCATGCTCCCATATGAACTCTATAAAAGCAAGACGCCTGTGGAGAGCAATTACACTTAGATCCGTGTTAACCACATCAATGTCATGGAATTAGTGACAGCTGTGGGCAACTTGCCTCTCATTTAATCAGAGTGGTCTTATTTTCATTCATTTCAGCACTCTTAGAGTGTGTAGAGCATCCTATTCAATTTCTCTTACTATTTGATTTTAACTGGGAAATGTCATGCTGACCTGTCATTTAGGAAAATAACAGCAACAAATTGAAATGAGGTAAATGTGCATCAACAATCTTATCCACAATCTGAAGATATATTTTAATATAAATATTATTCATTCCCGATGTGGCTCAGTGGATAATTGCAATGTATTGTTTAAACCATGCAGAATATTTTGACCCTATTTTAATTTCTTCAGCTATTCTTGGAATTTCTTTTAAAAAATTAGCATTTCTCCCTCATTTGTTTGTATCATCTTGCATCTGACCCCAGAACTCCCATTCTATCTGCTGCTGAATATTGGACAGTTAAATGAACTCATGCAACTCAGAGGGCCACGTACTCTGAAACCAGAAGTAGTAATCGAGCCATTGAGGTGAGTTGCCTGCTAATTCCACCCCCAACCCCTTAGCCAGCCTATGGAGAAGCATTCTCTACTTGCCTCCTGTTCCAGATAGCTTCAGACTAGACACTCGTCACAAATCTTAATGATAATGTAATTCATGTTAACTTTCTTTTGTTTGTAATTCAGAATTTGCAAAACAGAGTTCGTTTGAAGTTCAAGCATTTTCAGAAGCTATTCAATTCTTCAGGCAAGAAAAAGGCCATTATGGGTCCTGGGAAATGAATCATGGCAATGAAGCATTGGTGAGTCCTTAATGAATAATTACCACTGCAGTCAGGTCTCATTAACACCATGCCCAATGCAACTTCTCTGCGTCCACTGATGTTCCCAGATCATGTTCATCCTTTTTCCCCCTAGACTATTCATTTTTTGTGTCTAGACTATATATTTTCCTGGATGGTTTCCTGCTTTGTTTATATGCCTGCAAGAATGAAAACACATTAGGAAAAGTTTGGAAATAATAAAATAGTTAGTAGCTATTTATCTCCTGCAAAATATTCTGAGTACAAGAGCATCTGCTGAGAGTGGTACACCTCTTCAATCTACAAGTATGACTTTGACAATGGACAGCATGTAAATAAATTTGCAAGTATTCTGGGGTTATCTAAATACACTATAATGAAGGATGTGTATACCCTGCCTCTGTTCAGTTACACACAAGCATAATCAGACAATAAACGCTGTCACCGAGCCAAAGAAGGAGCCAGTAGGACAGATGATCAAAAGCTTGGTCCAAGGGATAGGAATTAAGGAGTTGCTTAAAAGAGAGAGAGATAGATGATGGTTTAGGGAAGGAATTCCAAAGCTTAGGACCTCACTTCATCTGTCTCTTTTTCATTCTCTTTGTCTCTATCCTTCCACGACTGTTGACCTTCTGTTCCTCTATCATTCCCTCTGGATTTGGGATTTTGGGATCCAGTCAGCATCCTGGGGCTCTAATCAGCTTGTTGGCACTTGGTATTAATGCAGTCCAGATTGGGCTGCTCTTCTCCAGTTCTGCCCCTGTCCAAATCATTTTACTATTACCCTGGACCAAGTCTCCCTCTGCTCTTAGCTTCATTCACAGAGTATGATGGTGTAGCAAGAAGAAGCAGATGCTAGTTTGATTGTGAGGCTTCTCTCTTTCTTCAAGATGGGATTGAGCAGTTATGTGGATGTGGGGGCCAAAGGATTCTTGTTCTGTGGCAGGAATGTTATTGGCTCAAAAGAAAGTTTGGCATCTTTCTTCAGAAGCTGTCAAATGGGTTGTGATTGTCACTTGTCTGCCCCCATCAAGAGGGGAGTCACAGGGGTTGAGATTTGAGAGTTGGAGGGAAAGAGAGGCACAGCAGTAAACCTAGCACTAAAACTAAATGAGACTATCAGCATTCAATAGCATTTCTTAAGCAGCTAAATGACTTAAAATACAAAAAGCCAAAGATTAAGCCCCTTTGTGACAATTTAGAAAAAAATGTGTAGTGAAGTAATGTGGGTACTTTAAGTGAAAATAAGGAAGACTTATTCAAAAATTACTTTAGCAGGAATTTTCCCAGCATTTTGGAGTCGATTCAGGGTGGGGCCAGGAAAGTGGCAGAAAAACATGTCCCGCCTGCTCCGTGAAGTGTTCCCACGTCTCTGCACTTTAACTGAGGGTGGCTTCGCAGTATTGATGGCTACCTGCCCAGCAGCAATGAGAAGCCAATTAAGGCAGGTGATTAGGTAATCAGGCTGCATTTTCCACGACAATTTTCAAATTTCCAATTTTCCCAGAGGCGTCTGGGATCCCTGCAGTTTGCATGGCTCGCCAGCACGAGTGTGTAGTGGGAGGACGAGCTCCAGCTTTATGAGAGTGGTAAATAATTGGAAGAGCACGGGAAGCCTGTAGAGAAGGGCATTTAGAGTCATTATAGTAGTCTCTCATTGAGCATGCTGCCATTGAGACTGCTAGGCATTAAGGAAATCATTTCGACCCCTTCCTCCTCGCCTCTCTCGTCCTTCCTCTTGTGCCACAGTCCCTGCAGCTGCGCTTCCACTGCAGCCACAGTGAAGACTGCTGACCTCCCTCACATTTTGGTCCTGATTGGCCCTCCTGCCCGTATTGCATAACTTGGAGGTGACCTACTAATTGGTCATTTCCCATAAAATTGAGTTGGAATCAGGATCCAGAAATGGCCCCCACGTCAGGTTCCCGACACTTGCAGCAAAATCCCGACATTTGTTTCAGTCTTCAGAGTAGCGAAGAGGACAATGTATTTGTCTTTTCAAAAAACTAATATTGAATCAAAGACCGGAATTCAGAAACATTAATGTAAACACAAAAACAATGTTAGAAAAAATAATGGCGCTAAAGACTGACAAATCCCGAGGACCTCGATGGTTACCATCTCTGGCTTTGAAAGGAAGTAGGTGTGGAAATTGCAGATGCTTTAGCCATAATCATCCAAAGCTCTTGAGAGTTAATAATTGTCCCTTTAGTTGGAGGATTGCAAATGTAACTCCTTTATTTATGAAAGGTGAGAGGTGAGAGAAAGACCAGGGCAGAATTCTTACCTCCATGGCCCCACCGGCTCAGCAGTGAAATGGGGCCCGCTGCCATTTTGAGTGGGCGGGCCAATAAAGGCCCGCCCAGCGGCCTGCCCGACAGGAAACACTGTGATAAAACAAAAAAACTGCGGATGCTGGAAATCCAAAACAAAAACAAAAACAGAATTACCTGGAAAAACTCAGCAGGTCTGGCAGCATCGGCGGTGAAGAAAAGAGTTGACGTTTAGGAAACACTATGCCCTTCCTGTGTGGAGGGTGGAGGGATTCCCCATCTGTCAAAGTGTGCTCTTTCAAGCATGCGCGTGAAAGAGCGCACTGCTCCCTGAGGCAATGTCCTGTCTCAGGGAGATTCGTGAGAGGTAGGTAAACTCTAAAAAAGATAAATATTAAAATTATTAACATGTCTCCCTCATGTGACAATGTCTCATGAGATGGGACATGTTAATAATAAACACATAACATTTATTAAATTTTTTAAAAAACGGACATAAAACTTCATCCCGCCAGTGGATGAAGTTTCATGAATAATCTGGAGCCTGCCATGGCTCCTGCCTGCCCGCTAGCCTTAAGCTTGGACGGGCAGGGTCTTTAACAAAGTTAATTATCCTGTCAATGGCCTTAATTGGCCATTGACAGGTCAGCAGGTGGACAGCTGATTTTGCTATCCGCCCACCTTCGTGAATATTTAAAGGGACTGGGATGATGTCAGGGTTCCACCCGACGTCATCCTGTGTCATTTTCCCCTCGGCGAACGGGCCCCACCCCCAATCGCTGAGGGGAAAATCCTGGCCCAGGAAATTTTAGAGCTGTTAGTCTAATATCTGCAGTGGGCAGTAATTAAGGAAAGAGTGACTGAGCACTTGGAGAAATTTGAGCTGAATAGGGAGTGACAAAATGGGTTAGTAAAGGGTAGGTCATGTTTAACAAACCTAACTGAATTTTTTTAGGGACTAACTAAAGTAGTAGAAAGGGAGTGTCTATAGATGTTGGTTATTATGGACTTCCAGAGGACATTTGATAAGATACAGCATAAAAGACTGTTAGCTAAAATTAAAGCTCATGGAATTGAAGGCAAATTATTGAACTGGATAGAAGATAGAAGGTAGGGATAATGAATTTAATACCCTCCCCTGAGGTGCATTTGGAGGCAGGAAGACAATTAGCCTTTCCGCCCTCTTCCCCAATTAAGTCCGGGCTTGTAACTCTTTCGAGTACAAACACGTTTCCATCTGTTTTTTCAGATGAAGTTACATTGTTTCATAGTTTGCCATTGTGAGATTTGAACTCTTGATAATCTTTTAAAATTAAAACCAATTAAACCAAATCAACAAGATTGGGATAAATCAGGCACAGCCCCTAATTCAGGTCAGCTGTAAAACCAAGGACAAAATTTAAAGGAACCTTACAAACTTTAATCAAAATGTGTTTAAAGGGGTCAACAAAACACCCCAGTCCCCGCGGTGCCCACCGAGCACAGAACAAATGTTTTATGGTGTGGGCAGTAACTCTTTCGAGTACAAACCTGTTTCCATCTGTTTCAGATGAAGTTACATTGTTTCATAGTTTGCCATTGTGAGATTTGAACTCTTGATCTTGGGGTTACAAACCCAGTACCATAACCACTTGGCTATTTAGGCCAAGCCAAAATTTTGAGTGTACTCTGTAACTCTTTCGAGTACAAACCCATTTCCATCTGTTTTAGATGGAGTTACATAGTTTGCCATTGTGAGATTTGAACTCTTGATAATCTTTTAAATAACACGTTTCCATCTGTTTCAGATGAAGTTACATTGTTTCATAATTTGCCGTTGTGAGATTGAACTCTTGATAATCTTTTAAATGAAAACCAAATCAAACAAAATTGGGATAAATCAGGCACAGCCCTAATTCAGGTCAGCTGTAAAACCAAGAACAAAGTTTTAAAGGAAACTTACAAACTTTAAATCAAAATGTGATTAAAGGGGGTCAACAAAACACCCCAGTCCCCGCGGTGCCACCGAGCACGGAAGGCCTCGAGAGTGCCAGCAGACACCGCGTGCTCCTTCTCCAGGACATCCGGCAGCGAACGTAGCCGCGGAAGAGGGACAAACAATCGGGCGGGACTCCCCCGTCGATCGCCCGCTGCCTGGACCTGTTAATGGCCAACTTGGCCAGGCCCAGGAGCAGGTTCCGAGGAGGTCCTCCTCCTTCCCGACCCCCTTCCGCACCGGGTGCCCATAGATCAGGAGCGTGGGGCTGAAGTGCAAACAAAACATCAATAAAAGGATTTTCAAATAACTAAAAAGGGAGTGCAGCCTACAACACCCTATGTATACATGGTCCACGACTCCACAAGGACCGCAAAAAGGGCACGTGTCCTGAGAGTCCGCGAACCAATGCATCCTCTTATTATAAGGGACTGCTGCATGCAACACCCTCCAACCCAGGTCTCCGATAGAAAGGGGGAGGACACCTCCGTAGAGGGCCTCCCATCGAGGGCCTCCGCCGCCGGACGGCAACAAGGCACGCCAGGGCGTGTCCGGTCGACGGACAAGGGCGAGAAAATGGGAAGGGTGTGCAGCAGCAGTCCATACAAAAAGCCCCTCTTTGCCGTGCCAAAAGGCCACAGAGGGCATGTCCCCGAGGCGGCTCATATTGGCGGGCACCAGCACCCGAGGGAGGGTTCGGGGCTTGGGGCCAATGTGGAATTCCGTCCGAACAGGGGAACGCTCAGACGGAAGACCACCGCGCACCTGGGCCACCTCAAGACCCAAAATACGTCGGGTCCGAGCACGACCGTTCTCAGAGTCTTGGATGGGCATCGGCTGCGACCTGGACACTCACAGACGCGCGTCGCGCCAACTCCTGCGGGAGCATCCAGCCCAGTCCTCCGCCACCCAGCACGTCCCCGATCCGGGTCACCCCTGCGGCCACAGCCCTCCTCTCCGCCAACCACTGAAAAGGACGGAGGGGCGGATTCCTGAGCAGCGGCTCTCTGACGATAGCCGCTACTCCTGACGGGGGAGAGCTGCGTCGCGAGGCGACCACTTTCCAGACTTTGATCAGGTCCTGTAAAAGACGGGCAACGCCTGCAAGGAGCCACCGAGGCCCAGCTGTTCTATAAACAGGAGCTGCACGTCATAATTCAGGCCGTGCACCTGACGGAAGAAATACGTCATCAGGGCACACCATCTAGGAGGAGGCTCAACGTAGAGGTATCGCTGCAGGGTCTGAAGGCGGAAAGTCGCCACCTGTGTGCGTAGGCACACTAGCGCCTGACCACCCTCCCTAAGCGGGAGACTCAGAACCTCGGCAGCGACCCAGTGCAATCTTTTGTCCCAGAAGAAGTCGACTAACAATCTCTGGATTCTTGTGACAAAGTCCGGGGGAGGGGTCAAAGTGACCAGTCGATACCACAACATGGCGGCGATCAGCTGGTTTATGACCAGAACTCGACCCCGGTAAGATAGCACTCGGAGCAGACCTGTCCAGCGCCGCAGGCGAGCGGTGACTTTCGTCTCCAGTTCCTGCCAGTTTGCCAGCTAGGATTCCTCAGCGGGCAGAGATGGACCCCCAGGTAGAGGAGGCTGGTCCTGCTCCAGGTGAAAGACCTGTGCTCCTCGGGTAGGGGATCCATCTGCCACGGGCCGACCAGGAGTCCAGAACATTTACCCCAGTTGATCCTGGCAGAAGAAGCGGCAGAGTAGACCTCCTGGCACTCGCGCCATCCTCCGCAGGTCAGCCGGGTCACTAAAACATAAGGGAGCACGTCATCGGCGTAAGCCGAAAGGACCACCCCGATGCCCGGCCCGCACAGAACCAATCCCGACAACCTCCTCTGCAAGAGGCGCAGGAAAGGCTCCACACAAATAGAATACAACTGGCCAGACATGGGGCAGCCCTGACGTACCCCTCTCCCAAAGCGAAGGGGGCGCCGTCAGGGACCCGTTAACCTTCACTAGACACTCCGCGGCAGTGTACAGAAGTCGGATCCGGGCGACAAAATGCGTCCCGAACCCGAAAAGCTCGCAGAGTTCCGAGTAAGTATCGTGATCCACCCTGTCGAACGCCTTCTCCTGATCGAGAGACAGGAAGGCGCTCGACAGACCAGCCCTCTGGGAATGGTGGATGATGTCCCGGACCAGATGGATGTTTATCATAAATGCTTCGGTCCGGGACGGTGTAGGACTGGTCAGGGTGGATCATGTGGTCCAGCACGGTGCCGAGCCGAGAAGACATGGCTCGGGCGAAGATTTTGTAGTCCGTGCTGAGGAGGGAGAACCGGGCGCCAGTTTTGAAGAAGGCGGAGATCCCCCTTCTTCGGTAGCAGGGCAATCACGGCCCTGCGCCACGAAAGGGGCATCTCCCCGGTAGCAATGCTCTCCCCCAGGACCCCCGCGAAGTCGCTCCCCAAGACGTCCCAGAACGCCCTGAAGAACTCCACGGTCAGCCCGTCTAGTCCCCGGGGTTTTGCCCCTAGAAAGACCGTCGAGTGCGCCGGTCAGCTCCCCCAGACTTATAGGGGAGTCGAGCTTTCCGGCGCACTCCGGGCCGACCTGCGGCAGGTCCTCCCACAAAACTCGGCAAGCTTCCTCACTGGACGGATCCGGAGAGAAAAGGGCAGTGTAGTAATCTCGGGCAATGGCCCTGATGCCCTCCGGATCCGAGACAAGGGATCCGTCGTCGGCCAGCAGCGTAAAGGAGCTGCTTACGGACCCCGTGCCTTTTTTCCAGTGAGTAGAAGAAGGGGAGAGCCACGGTCCATCTCCTTAAGGAAACAGATCCGCGACCTCACGAACGCGCCCCGAGACCCGACCAGTTGCAGGTCCCGCAGCGCGCCCTTCTTCTCATCGTACACCGACCGCAGGGCCGGGTCCGCGTCGGGCTGACGGAGACGTGCCTCCAGGTCGAGCACCTCCTTCTCCAACTCCTCGACCCTGGATTTGCGTCTCTTTGTCGACCCTTCGCGTACTCTTGACCAGAAACTCGGACGTGAGTCTTGCCCACGTCCCACCATAGCCTCAAGGAGGGGAAGCCTCCCCCGCTTCCTTCTCCAGCCGGCCCAGAAGCGACGGAACGAGTCCAGGAACCGCTGGTCTTCCAACAACAGGTTATTAAAATGCCAGTACGCGGACCCCGTCCGAGCGCAGAACGAAGTGAGCTCCGCCCACACCAGACGGTGGTCCGTGCACGGAACCTGCTGTATAGAAGCAGCCGGAACGCAGGACACGTACGCCTTCGAAACGTAAAGGCGGTCGAGTCTGGACGCTCCGACTCCAGGTGACACAAAGGTGAACACGCTGGAGTCAGGATGGAGATTTCGCCAGACGTCCACTAAGTCGAAGGACCTGACCAGGTCCCGCAACTTACTCACACCTCGCGTGCAGTGCGGGGTACCGTGACGGTCCCGGACCCCGAGGGTGCAATTGAAATCCCCCCCGAGGGACGATGCACTCGCCAGCGTCGATGGAGCCGAGATGAGTGGACACTTCTTCAAAGAAGCTCGCTTGCTGCTGCGTGCCCAGGGGAGCGTACACATTCACAAAATGAAGCACCGCCCCCCCCCAGACGCACAGTCCAGGTGCAGCAACCGGCCTGGCAACCGGCTCCTTGACCCCCAAGATCTCCGGCTGAAAATGCGGGGCCAACAAGATAGCCACCCCGCCAGAATTGGAGGCTAGGTGACTCATGTAGACCCCCCCCTCGCCACTCCAGGAGCCACGTGGCTTCGTCTCCCGGAACGGTATGGGTTTCTTGCAGG
>NW_024470952.1:0-33867 GCF_017639515.1 Carcharodon carcharias
AGAGAGGTACAGAGAGACAGAGAGAGGTAGAGAGAGACAAAGGGAGGTAGAGAGAGACAGAGGGAGGTAGAGAGAGACAAAGGGAGGTAGAGAGAGACAAAGGGAGGTAGAGAGAGACAGAGAGAGGTAGAGAGAGACAGAGAGAGATAGAGAGAGACAAAGGGAGGTAGAGAGAGACAAAGGGAGGTAGAGAGAGACAGAGAGAGGTAGAGAGAGACAGAGAGAGGTAGAGAGAGACAGAAAGAGGTAGAGAGAGACAGAGAGAGATAGAGAGAGACAAAGGGAAGTAGAGAGAGACAGAGAGAGGTAGAGAGAGACAGAGAGAGGTAGAGAGAGACAGAGAGAGGTAGAGAGAGACAGAAAGAGGTAGAGAGAGACAGAGAGAGATAGAGAGAGACAAAGGGAGGTAGAGAGAGACAAAGGGAGGTAGAGAGAGACAGAGAGAGGTAGAGAGAGACAAAGGGAGATAGAGACAACGGTAGGTAGAGAGAGACAAAGGGAGGTAGAGAGAGACAGAGAGAGGTAGAGAGAGACAGAGGGAGGTAGAGAGAGACAGAGAGAGGCACAGAGAGACAGAGAGAGGTAGAGAGAGACAAAGGGAGGTAGAGAGAGACAGAGGGAGGTAGAGAGAGACAAAGGGAGGTAGAGAGAGACAGAGGGAGTTAGAGAGAGACAAAGGGAGGTAGAGAGTGACAGAGGGAAGTAGAGGGAGACAAAGGGATGTAGAGAGAAGCAGAGGGAAGTAGAGAGAGACAGAGGTGTGTAGAAAGAGTGAGACAGACAAAAGGAGGTAGAGAGACAGACAAAGGGAGGTAGAGAGACAGACAAAGGGAGGAAGAGAGACAGACAAAGGGAGGTAGAGAGACAGACAAATGGGGGTAGAGAGAGACAGAAAGAGAGACAGAAAGAAAGAGAGAGAGAAAGAATGAGAGAGAGGGAGGGAGTGAGTGAGTGAAGGAGGGAGAGAGAGAGACTGAGGGAGAGAGAGACAGAGAGACAGAGAGAGAGATAGAGAATGACAGAGAGAGAGAGACAGAGACAGAGAGAGTGGGTGAGGGAGAGAGAGACAGAGAGAGGGAGAGATAGAAAACGACAGAGAGAGAGACAGAGACAGAGAGAGAGAGAGTGAGGGAGAGACAGAGGGAGTGAGAGACAGAGAGAGAGAGAGAGATAGAAAATGAGAGAGAGGAAGTAGAGGGAGAGGTTCCCTTGGGTCACAGAGATGGAGGAGAGTTTTAGATGAATAAAGAGATTCGATTGGGTGGATGGAGAGAAACTATTTCCTCTGATCCGGTGGGTTGTGGGGGGAGCCGGAGAGGGAGAGTCGAGAACAAGGGGGAAGAAGGTTAAATTGGAGCCAGGACGTTCAGGGGGGACATCAGGAAACACCTCTTCACACCTTTACTCCTAACCCCGTGCAGTACCTGTCCTGGGAGTGTTTGATGGGGACAGTGTAGAGGGAGATTTACTCTGTATCTAACCCCGTGCTGTACCTGTCCTGGGAGTGTTTGATGGGGACTGTGTAGAGGGAGATTTACTCTGTATCTAACCCCGTGCTGTACCTGTCCTGGGAGTGTTTGATGGGGACGGTGTAGAGGGAGACTTTACTCTGTATCTAACCCCGTGCTGTACCTGTCCTGGGAGTGTTTGATGGGGACAGTGTAGAGGGAGATTTACTCTGTATCTAACCCCGTGCTGTACCTGTCCTGGGAGTGTTTGATGGGGACGGTGTAGAGGGAGATTTACTCTGTATCTAACCCCGTGCTGTACCTGTCCTGGGAGTGTTTGATGGGGACTGTGTAGAGGGAGATTTACTCTGTATCTAACCCCGTGCTGTACCTGTCCTGGGAGTGTTTGATGGGGACGGTGTAGAGGGAGATTTACTCTGTATCTAACCCCGTGCTGTACCTGTCCTGGGAGTGTTTGATGGGGACAGTGTAGAGGGAGATTTACTCTGTATCTAACCCCGTGCTGTACCTGTCCTGGGAGTGTTTGATGGGGACGGTGTAGAGGGAGATTTACTCTGTATCTAACCCCGTGCTGTACCTGTCCTGGGAGTGTTTGATGGGGACAGTGTAGAGGGACATTTACTCTGTATCTAACCCCGTGCTGTACCTGTCCTGGGAGTGTTTGATGGGGACGGTGTAGAGGGAGACTTACTCTGTATCTAACCCCGTGCTGTACCTGTCCTGGGAGGGTTTGATGGGGACGGTGTAGAGGGAGACTTACTCTGTATCTAACCCCGTGCTGTACCTGTCCTGGGAGTGTTTGATGGGGACGGTGTAGAGGGAGACTTACTCTGTATCTAACCCCGTGCTGTACCTGTCCTGGGAGTGTTTGATGGGGACAGTGTTGAGAGAGATTTACTCTGTATCTAACCCCGTGCTGTACCTGTCCTGGGAGTGTTTGATCGGGACAGTGTAGAAGGAGATTTACTCTGTATCTAACCCCGTGCTGTACCTGTCCTGGGAGTGTTTGATGGGGACGGTGTAGAGGGAGATTTACTCTGTATCTAACCCCGTGCTGTACCTGTCCTGGGAGTGTTTGATGGGGACAGTGTAGAGGGACATTTACTCTGTATCTAACCCCGTGCTGTACCTGTCCTGGGAGTGTTTGATGGGGACGGTGTAGAGGGAGAATTACTCTGTATCTAACCCCGTGCTGTACCTGTCCTGGGAGGGTTTGATGGGGACGGTGTAGAGGGAGACTTACTCTGTATCTAACCCCGTGCTGTACCTGTCCTGGGAGTGTTTGATGGGGACGGTGTAGAGGGAGATTTACTCTGTATCTAACCCCGTGCTGTACCTGTCCTGGGAGTGTTTGATGGGGACAGTGTTGAGAGGAGATTTACTATGTATCTAACCCCGTGCTGTACCTGTCCTGGGAGTGTTTGATCGGGACAGTGTAGAGGGAGATTTACTCTGTATCTAACCCCGTGCTGTACCTGTCCTGGGAGTGTTTGATGGGGACAGTGTAGAGGGAGATTTACTCTGTATCTAACCCCATGCTGTACCTGTCCTGGGAGTGTTTGATGGGGACGGTGTAGAGGGAGGTTTACTCTGTATCTAACCCCGTGCTGTACCTGTCCTGGGAGTGTTTGATGGGGACAGTGTAGAGGGATATTTACTCTGTATCTAACCGCGTGCTGTACCTGTCCTGGGAGTGTTTGATGGGGACAGTGTAGAGGGAGATTTACTCTGTATCTAACCCCGTGCTGTACCTGTCCTGGGAGTGTTTGATGGGGACGGTGTAGAGGGACATTTACTCTGTATCTAACCCCGTGCTGTACCTGTCCTGGGAGTGTTTGATGGGGACGGTGTAGAGGGACATTTACTCTGTATCTAACCCCGTGCTGTACCTGTCCTGGGAGTGTTTGATGGGGACGGTGTAGAGGGACATTTACTCTGTATCTAACCCCGTGCTGTACCTGTCCTGGGAGTGTTTGATGGGGACGGTGTAGAGGGAGATTTACTCTGTATCTAACCCCGTGCTGTACCTGTCCTGGGAGTGTTTGATGGGGACGGTGTAGAGGGAGATTTACTCTGTATCTAACCCCGTGCTGTACCTGTCCTGGGAGTGTTTGATGGGGACGGTGTAGAGGGACATTTACTCTGTATCTAACCCCGTGCTGTACCTGTCCTGGGAGTGTTTGATGGGGACGGTGTAGAGGGAGATTTACTCTGTATCTAACCCCGTGCTGTACCTGTCCTGGGAGTGTTTGATGGGGACAGTGTAGAGGGAGCTTTACTCTGTATCTAACCCCGTGCTGTACCTGTCCTGGGAGTGTTTGATGGGGACAGTGTAGAGGGAGATTTACTCTGTATCTAACCCCGTGCTGTACCTGTCCTGGGAGTGTTTGATGTGGACTGTGTAGAGGAGATTTACTCTGTATCTAACCCCGTGCTGTACCTGTCCTGGGAGTGTTTGATGGGGACAGTGTAGAGGGAGATTTACTCTGTATCTAACCCCGTGCTGTACCTGTCCTGGGAGTGTTTGATGGGGACAGTGTAGAGGGAGATTTACTCTGTATCTAACCCCGTGCTGTACCTGTCCTGGGAGTGTTTGATGGGGACAGTGTAGAGGGAGATTTACTCTGTATCTAACCCCGTGCTGTACCTGTCCTGGGAGTGTTTGATGGGGACAGGTGTAGAGGGAGACTTTACTCTGTATCTAACCCCGTGCTGTACCTGTCCTGGGAGTGTTTGATGGGGACTGTGTAGAGGGAGATTTACTCTGTATCTAACCCCGTGCTGTACCTGTCCTGGGAGTGTTTGATGGGGACAGTGTAGAGGGAGATTTACTCTGTATCTAACCCCGTGCTGTACCTGTCCTGGGAGTGTTTGATGGGGACAGTGTAGAGGGAGATTTACTCTGTATCTAACCCCGTGCTGTACCTGTCCTGGGAGTGTTTGATGGGGACAGTGTAGAGGGAGATTTACTCTGTATCTAACCCCGTGCTGTACCTGTCCTGGGAGTGTTTGATGGGGACGGTGTAGAGGGAGATTTACTCTGTATCTAACCCCGTGCTGTACCTGTCCTGGGAGTGTTTGATGGGGACAGTGTAGAGGGAGATTTACTCTGTATCTAACCCCATGCTGTACCTGTCCTGGGAGTGTTTGATGGGGACGGTGTAGAGGGAGGTTTACTCTGTATCTAACCCCGTGCTGTACCTGTCCTGGGAGTGTTTGATGGGGACAGTGTAGAGGGATATTTACTCTGTATCTAACCCCGTGCTGTACCTGTCCTGGGAGTGTTTGATGGGGACAGTGTAGAGGGATATTTACTCTGTATCTAACCCCGTGCTGTACCTGTCCTGGGAGTGTTTGATGGGGACAGTGTAGAGGGATATTTACTCTGTATCTAACCCCGTGTTGTACCTGTCCTGGGAGTGTTTGATTGGGACAGTGTAGAGGGAGGTTTACTCTGTATCTAACCCCGTGCTGTACCTGTCCTGGGAGTGTTTGATCGGGACAGTGTAGAAGGAGATTTACTCTGTATCTAACCCCGTGCTGTACCTGTCCTGGGAGTGTTTGATGGGGACGGTGTAGAGGGAGATTTACTCTGTATCTAACCCTGTGCTGTACCTGTCCTGGGAGTGTTTGATGGGGACGGTGTAGAGGGAGATTTACTCTGTATCTAACCCCGTGCTGTACCTGTCCTGGGAGTGTTTGATGGGGACGGTGTTGAGAGAGATTTACTCTGTATGTAACCCCGTGCTGTAACTGTCCTGAGAGTGTTCGATGGGGGACGGTGCAGACAGAGTTTAAACCCTCCGTCTCCAATCAGGAGTGGAGATGTGTGTCAGTGTGGGTGGGGACACTCCCCTCGCTGAGCTGAGTTTGTGAATCGAGGGACTGTGACTCAGATCTGGACGGGAGCTGGGCCCTGATTCATTGATAGAAAGCGAGAGAGGCAGCGATCGAGCGAGAGCGAGAGAGAGAGAGAGAGAGAGAGCGAGCGCAGGGGAGAGTCAGACCAAAACCATGGACAGGTAAGAGGAAAGGTTGATGGACCCTGTCCTACGGGACTCCCCCTCCCCCACCCCACCCCACCACACCCCCACCGCCACTCCCCGCAAGTCATTTCGCGACCATCCAGCTCCCGAAACCGACCCGCTTCCCCCACCCCAACCCACAGAGATACAGTCCACACCCACCTCCGGCAGGACAGGGAGGGGTGTCGGACCTGTCCCTGGGCTGTGTCCCCCCACCCACCCTGGGGACGCTCCCCCTCCCCCCCCCCCGACTCGCACCCTGAACCACGGCCATTTCCGAGCCCGGAGCGCACAGCAGGATCCCGCAGGCTCCAGCTGTGCCTCGCCGCACAGCAGCTGGAGGTGCGTTTACTGTGTGGGGCGCAAGGCGGACGTCCGAGAGAGGGAGTGAAGCTCACCCGATGTCACGGATCGAGGTCTCTCCCCTCACCCTACCCCCAACGCCACCACAGCACCCCCCCACCCCCCACCCGCCCCCCCACTCTTCACCCCACACCCCCAATAACCACAACCCCACTCATCGTCCATTAAAACCCAACTTCAATTTCAGCCTGAACGAGAGCTCTCCCTCATTACTTACCCTCCGACAGTGCTGCACTCCCTCAGTACTGACCCTCCGACAGTGCTGCACTCCCTCATTACTTACCCTCCGACAGTGCAGCACTCCCTCAGTACTGACCCTCCGACAGTGCTGCACTCCCTCATTACTTACCCTCCGACAGTGCAGCACTCCCTCAGTACTGACCCTCCGACAGTGCTGCACTCCCTCAGTACTGACCCTCCGACAGTGCTGCACTCCCTCATTACTTACCCTCCGACAGTGCAGCACTCCCTCAGTACTGACCCTCCGACAGTGCTGCACTCCCTCAGCACTGACCCTCCGACAGTGCTGCACTCCCTCATTACTTACCCTCCGACAGTGCGGCTCTCCCTCAGTACTGACCCTCCGACAGTGCAGTGCTCCCTCAGCACTGACCCTCCGACAGTGCAGTGCTCCCTCAGCACTGACCCTCCGACAGTGCAGCACTCCCTCAGTACTGACCCTCCGACAGTGCGGCACTCCCTCAGTACTGACCCTCCGACAGTGCAGCACTCCCTCAGTACTGACCCTCCGACAGTGCGGCACTCCCTCAGTACTGACCCTCCGACAGTGCGGCTCTCCCTCAGCACTGACCCTCCGACAGTGCGGCTCTCCCTCAGTACTGACCCTCCGACAGTGCGGCTCTCCCTCAGCACTGACCCTCCGACAGTGCGGCTCTCCCTCAGTACTGACCCTCTGACAGTGCGGCTCTACCTCAGTACTGACCCTCCGACAGTGCAGCACTCCCTCAGTACTGACCCTCCGACAGTGCGGCTCTCCCTCAGTACTGACCCTCCGACAGTGCGGCTCTCCCTCAGTACTGACCCTCCGACAGTGCGGCGCGCCCTCAGTACTGACCCTCCGACAGTGCAGCACTCCCTCAGTACTGACCCTCCGACAGTGCGGCTCTCCCTCAGCACTGACCCTCCGACAGTGCGGCACTCCCTCAGTACTGACCCTCCGACAGTGCGGCTCTCCCTCAGTACTGACCCTCCGAGATTGCGGCTCTCCCTCAGCACTGACCCTCCGACAGTGCGGCACTCCCTCAGTACTGACCCTCCGACAGTGCGGCTCTCCCTCAGCACTGACCCTCTGACAGTGCGGCTCTCCCTCAGCACTGACCCTCTGACAGTGCGGCACTCCCTCAGCACTGACCCTCCGACAGTGCGGCTCTCCCTCAGCACTGACCCTCCGACAGTGCGGCACTCCCTCAGCACTGACCCTCCGACAGTGCGGCACTCCCTCAGCACTGACCCTCTGACAGTGCGGCACTCCCTCAGCACTGACCCTCCGACAGTGCGGCTCTCCCTCAGTACTGACCCTCCGACAGTGCGGCTCTCCCTCAGTACTGACCCTCCGACAGTGCGGCTCTCCCTCAGCACTGACCCTCCAACAATGCGGCTCTCCCTCAGTACTGACCCTCCGACAGTGCGGCTCTCCCTCAGCACTGACCCTCCGACAGTGCGGCACTCCCTCAGCACTGACCCTCTGACAGTGCGGCTCTCCCTCAGTACTGACCCTCCGACAGTGCGGCTCTCCCTCAGTACTGACCCTCCGACAGTGCGGCACTCCCTCAGTACTGACCCTCCGACAGTGCGGCTCTCCCTCAGCACTGACCCTCTGACAGTGCGGCTCTCCCTCAGCACTGACCCTCCGACAGTGCGGCACTCCCTCATTACTTACCCTCCGACAGTGCTGCACTCCCTCAGCACTGACCCTCCGACAGTGCGGCTCTCCCTCAGCACTGACCCTCCGACAGTGCGGCTCTCCCTCAGTACTGACCCTCCGACAGTGCGGCTCTCCCTCAGCACTGACCCTCCGACAGTGCGGCTCTCCCTCAGTACTGACCCTCTGACAGTGCGGCTCTACCTCAGTACTGACCCTCCGACAGTGCAGCACTCCCTCAGTACTGACCCTCCGACAGTGCGGCTCTCCCTCAGTACTGACCCTCCGACAGTGCGGCTCTCCCTCAGTACTGACCCTCCGACAGTGCGGCGCGCCCTCAGTACTGACCCTCCGACAGTGCAGCACTCCCTCAGTACTGACCCTCCGACAGTGCGGCTCTCCCTCAGCACTGACCCTCCGACAGTGCGGCACTCCCTCAGTACTGACCCTCCGACAGTGCGGCTCTCCCTCAGTACTGACCCTCCGAGATTGCGGCTCTCCCTCAGCACTGACCCTCCGACAGTGCGGCACTCCCTCAGTACTGACCCTCCAACAGTGCGGCTCTCCCTCAGCACTGACCCTCTGACAGTGCGGCTCTCCCTCAGCACTGACCCTCTGACAGTGCGGCACTCCCTCAGCACTGACCCTCCGACAGTGCGGCTCTCCCTCAGCACTGACCCTCCGACAGTGCGGCACTCCCTCAGCACTGACCCTCCGACAGTGCGGCACTCCCTCAGCACTGACCCTCTGACAGTGCGGCACTCCCTCAGCACTGACCCTCCGACAGTGCGGCTCTCCCTCAGTACTGACCCTCCGACAGTGCGGCTCTCCCTCAGTACTGACCCTCTGACAGTGCGGCTCTCCCTCAGTACTGACCCTCTGGGTGAGATGTGTGGGACCCCTTTGCTGCTCCTATCGTGTCTCGAACCCAGCGTTGGGACGTTGCTGTTTCAATCCAGCGTGAGGAGGGTGTTGCAACCCCCACACCTCACCCTGCGCCCACTCTCTGCTCTGCCAGGTACCACTAGTCCCTCCCGATATGCCCAGTGACTGATTGATCCTTACCCTGCTGGATGAGCCACTCGACAGCGCTCACTCCACAGCTGGTGGAGACTTGGAGTATTACACCCGGCACTTAGCGTCAAGCCGCCCCCTGGAGGCTGAGTTGCAGTATGACACCCGGTGCCGGCAGTAAAGCTGCCCCCCGGAGGGCGAGGCACAGTATTACGCCTGACGCACACACACACAGACACACACACACACACACACACACACTGTAACGCTGCCCCCTGGAGGGCGGGTGGGAGCATTACCTCCAGCACCCAGAGTAAAGCTACCCCCCTGGAGGGGGGGTTGGAGTATGACACCCAGGACCCAGCGTAACATTGCCCCCTAGAGGGAGACTTACAGTATCACACAGGGCCAGGTGTAACGCTGCCCCCTGAAGGGTGGGTTATGGTATTACACACAACACCCGCAGTAAAGCTGCCCCCTAGAGGGAGACTTACAGTATCACACAGGGCCAGGTGTAACGCTGCCCCCTGGAGGGTGGGTTATGGTATTGCACACAACACCCGCAGTAAAGCTGCCCCCTGGAGGCTGATTAACAGTATTACACCCCTCTCCCAGTGCAAAGCTGCACCCTGGAGGGGGAGTTACAGTATTACAACAGGCGCCCGCTGCAAAGTTGCCCCCTAGAGGGTGCTTTACAGTATTACACCCGGCTCCCAGTGAAATGCTGCACCCTGGAGGGGGAGTTACAGTATTACACACTGGCTATGAAGTGGTGATACCTCCTGGTGGTAGCTTTTTGTATAACACTCTGGACCTGATTGGCTGCTTTCTGTTCCTAGGTTGGTGACCCCGTGCTGTACCTGTCCTGGGAGTGTTTGATGGGGACGGTGTAGAGGGAGATTTACTCTGTATCTAACCCCGTGCTGTACCTGTCCTGGGAGTGTTTGATGGGGACGGTGTAGAGGGAGATTTACTCTGTATCTAACCCCGTGCTGTACCTGTCCTGGGAGTGTTTGATGGGGACGGTGTAGAGGGGGCTTTACTCTGTATCTAACCCCGTGCTGTCCCTGTCCTGGGAGTGTTTGATGGGGACGGTGTAGAGAGAGCTTTACTCTGTATCTAACCCCGTGCTGTCCCTGTCCTGGGAGTGTTTGATGGGGGACGGTGTCGAGGGGGGATTGACTCTGCCTCTAACCTGCTTCCTCCGGTTTGACCCGCAGTTGCCTGATGACTAAGAAGACGTTCATCTACCACTTTAAGAACGTGAGGTGGGCGAAGGGTCGACACGAGACTTACATGTGCTACATTGTGAAGAGGAGGGACAGCGCCACCTCCAGCTCGCTCGACTTTGGCTTCCTCAGGAACAAGCCGGGTCTCCACGCCGAGATGGTCTTCCTGCACTATCTGAGGGGCTGGGACCTCAACCCCGAGCGCACCTACCGGCTGACCTGGTTCAGCTCCTGGAGCCCCTGCTATGAGTGCGCCCTGCGGGTGGTGGAGTTCTTGCGGGCCTGGCCCAACCTGCGCCTCCGGCTCTTCGTGGCCCGACTCTACTACTGCGGCGACCTGACCCTCCAGCCCGAGGGTCTCCGCCGGCTCAGCAAGGCCGGGGTCGGCCTGGGGGTCATGACCTACAAAGGTCAGGGTGCCCGCTGGGGTCGCCGGGGTTGGGGGGGGGGGGCGGGGTGGGCGTTGGGTGGGGTGGTGGGGCGGCGTGGGCGTTGGGCGGGGTGGTGGGGCAGCGTGGGCGTTGGTGGGTGGTGGGGCGGCGTGGGCGTTGGGTGGGGTGGTGGGGCAGCGTGGGCGTTGGGTGGGGTGGTGGGGCGGCGTGGGCGTTGGGTGGGGTGGTGGGGCGGCGTGGGCGTTGGGTGGGATGGTGGGGCGGCGTGGGCGTTGGGCGGGGTGGTGGGGTGGCGTGGGCATTGGGCGGGGTGGTGGGGCGGCGTGGGTGTTGGGTGGGGTGGTGGGGCGGCGTGGGTGTTGGGTGGGTGGTGGGGCGGCGTGGGCGTTGGGCGGGGTGGTGGGGCGGCGTGGGCGTTGGGCGGGGTGGTGGGGCGGCGTGGGCGTTGGGTGGGGTGGTGGGGCAGCGTGGGTGTTGGGTGGGTGGTGGGGCGGCGTGGGCGTTGGGTGGGGTGGTGGGGCAGCGTGGGCGTTGGGCGGGGTGGTGGGGCGGCGTGGTCGTTGGGGGGTGGTGGGGCGGCGTGGGCGTTGGTGGGTGGTGGGGCGGCGTGGGCGTTGGTGGGTGGTGGGGCGGCGTGGGCGTTGGACGGGGTGGTGGGGCGGCGTGGGCGTTGGTGGGTGGTGGGGCGGCGTGGGCGTTGGGTGGGGTGGTGGGGCAGCGTGGGCGTTGGGTGGGCTGGTGGGGCGGCGTGGGCGTTGGGTGGGGTGGTGGGGCAGCGTGGGCGTTGGGTGGGGTGGTGGGGCGGCGTGGGCGTTGGGTGGGGTGGTGGGGCGGCGTGGGCGTTGGGGGGGTGGTGGGGCGGCGTGGGCGTTGGGTGGGGTGGTGGGGCGGCGTGGGCGTTGGGTGGGGTGGTGGGGCGGCGTGGGCGTTGGGTGGGGTGGTGGGGCAGCGTGGGCGTTGGGTGGGGTGGTGGGGCGGCGTGGGCGTTGGGTGGGGTGGTGGGGCGGCGCGGGTGTTGGGCGGAGTGGTGGTGGGGCGGCGTGGGCGTTGGGTGGGGTGGTGGGGCAGCATGGGCATTGGGTGGGGTGGTGGGGCAGCGTGGGCGTTGGGGGGGTGGTGGGGCGGCGTGGGCGTTGGGTGGGGTGGTGGGGCAGCGTGGGCGTTGGGGGGGTGGTGGGGCGGCGTGGGCGTTGGGTGGGGTGGTGGGGCAGCGTGGGCGTTGGGGGGGTGGTGGGGCGGCGTGGGCGTTGGGTGGGGTGGTGGGGACGCGTGGGCGTTAGGTGGGAAATGGATCACCCTCTCCCTGATCTGCCCACCAGCAACTCCCTCGCCACCTCACTCACTACCTCCTCCCACACCACCTCCTTAACTACCTTCTCCCTCGCCACCTCACTAACGACCTCCCTCACCACCTCCTCCCTCACCACCTCCTCCCTCACCACCTCCCTCACCACCTCCTCCCTCACCACCTCACTCACGACCTCCCTCACCACCTCCTCCCTCACCACCTCCCTCACCTCCTCCCTCACCTCCTCCTCCCTCACCAACTCCTCCCTCACCACCTCCTCCCTCACCACCACCTCCTCCCTCACCTCCTCGCTCACCACCTCCTCCCTCACCACCTCCTCCTCCCTCACCTCCTCCTCCCTCACCTCCTCCTCCCTCACCACCTCCTCCCTCAGCACCTCCCTCACCACCTCCTCCCTCACCACCACATCCCTCATGGCCTCCTCCCTCACCACCTCCCTCACCACCTCCTCCTCCCTCACCACCTCCTCCCTCACCACCTCCCTCACCACCTCCTCCCTCACCACCTCCTCCCTCACCACCTCCCTCACCACCTCCCTCACCTCCTCCCTCACCACCTCCTCCCTCACCACCTCCTCCCTCACCACCTCCTCCCTCACCTCCTCATCCCTCACCACCTCCTCCCTCACCACCTCCTCCCTCACCACCTCCTCCCTCACCACCTACTCCCTCACATCCTCCTCCCTCACCACCTCCTCCCTCACTACCTCCTCCCTCACCACCTCCCTCACCACCTCCTCCCTAACCACCTCCTCCCTCACCACCAACTCCCTCACCACCTCCTCCCTCACCACCTCCTCACTCACCACCTCCCTCACCACCTCCCTCATTACCTCCTCCCTCACCAACTCCCTCACCACCTGCTCCCTCACCACCTCCTCCCTCACCTCCTCCTCCCTCACCACCACCTCCCTCACTACCTCCTCCCTCACCACCTCCCTCACCACCTCCTCCTCCCTCACCACCTCCTACCTCACCAACTCCTCCCTCACCACCTCCCTCACAAACTCCTCCCTCACCACCTCCACCCTCACCACCTCCTCCCTCACCACCTCCCTCACCACCTCCTCCCTCACCTCCTACTCCCTCACCACCTCCTCCCTCACCACCTCCCACACCACCTCCTTCCTCACCACCTACCTCACCACCTCCTTCCTCACCACCTCCTCCCTCACCACCTCCTCCCTCAAAACTTCCCTCACCACCTCCTCCCTCACCACCTCCTCCCTCACCACCTCCTCCCTCACCACCTCCCTCACCACCTCCTCTCTCACCACCTCCTCACTCACCACCTCCTCCCTCACCACCTCACTCACGACCTCCTCCCTCACCACCTCCTCCCTCACCACCTCCTCCCTCACCACCTCCCTCACCAACTCCCTCACCACCTCCTCCCTCACCACCTCCTCCCTCACCACCTCCCTCACCACCTCCTCCCTCACCATCTCCTCCCTCACCACCTCCCTCACCACCTCCCTCACTACCTCCTCCCTCACCAACTCCCTCACCACCTGCTCCCTCACCACCTCCTCCCTCACCTCCTCCTCCCTCACCACCTCCTCCCTCACTACCTCCTCCCTGACCACCTCCCTCACCACCTCCTCCTCCCTCACCACCTCCTACCTCACCAACTCCTCCCTCACCACCTCCCTCACAACCTCCTCCCTCACCACCTCCACCCTCACCACCTCCTCCCTCACCACCTCCCTCACCACCTCCTCCCTCACCTCCTACTCCCTCACCACCTCCTCCCTCACCACCTCCTTCCTCACCACCTCCCTCACCACCTCCTCCCTCACCACCTCCTCCCTCACCACCTCCTCCCTCACAACCTCCCACACCACCTCCTCCCTCACCACCTCCTCCCTCACCACCTGCTCCCTCACCACCTCCCTCACCACCTCCTCTCTCACCACCTCCTCCCTCACCACCTCCTCCCTCACCACCTCCCTCACCAACTCCTCCCTCACCACCTCCTCCCTCACCACCTCCTCCCTCACCACCTCCCTCACCAACTCCCTCACCACCTCCTCCCTCACCACCTCCTCCCTCACCACCTCCCTCACCACCTCCTCCCTCACCACCTCCTCCCTCACCACCTCCTCCCTCACCACCTAATCCCTCACCACCTCCCTCACCTCCTCCCTCACCACCTCCTCCTCCATCACCACCTCCTCTCTCACCTCATCCCTCACCACCTCCTCCCTCACCACCTCCCTCACAACCTCCTCCCTCACCTCCTCCTCCCTCACCACCTCCCTCACCACCTCACTCACACCCTCCTCACCACCTCCTCCCTCACCTCCTCCTCCCTCACCACCTCCCTCACCACCTCCCTCACCTCTTCCCTCACCTCCTCCTCCCTCACCTCCTCCTCCCTCACCACATACTCCCTCACATCCTCCTCCCTCACCTCCTCCCTCACCACCTCCTCCCTCACCACCTCCTCCCTCATTACCTCCTCCATCACCACCACCTCCTCCCTCACCACCTCCTCCCTCACCTCCTCCCTCACCACGTCCTCCCTCACCACCTCCTCCCTCACCACCTCCTCCCTCACCACCTCCTCCTCCCTCACCTCCTCCTCCCTCACCTCCTCCTCCCTCACCACCTCCTCCCTCACCACCTCCTCCCTCAGCACCTCCCTCACCACCTCCTCCCTCACAACCACCTTCCTCACCACCTCCTCCCTCACCACCTCCCTCACCACCTCCTCCTCCCTCACCACCTCCCTCACCAACACCTCCCTCACCACCTCCCTCACCACCTCCTCCCTCACCACCTCCTCCCTCACCACCTCCCTCACCACCTCCCTCACCTCCTCCCTCACCACCTCCTCCCTCACCTCCTCCCTCACCACCTCCTCCCTCACCTCCTCATCCCTCACAACCTCCTCCCTCACCACCTCCTCCCTCACCACCTCCTCCCTCACCACCTCCTCACTCACCTCCTCATCCCTCACCACCTCCTCCCTCACCACCTCCTCCCTCACCACCTCCTCCCTCACCACCTACTCCCTCACCTCCTCCTCCCTCACCACCTCCTCCCTCACCACCTCCTCCCTCACCACCTCCTCCCTCACCACCTACTCCCTCACCTCTTCCTCCCTCACCACCTCCTCCCTCACTACCTCCTCCCTCACCACCTCCTCCCTCACCACCACCTCCCTCACAACCTCCTCCCTCACCACCTCCTCCCTCACCACCTCCCTCACCACCTCCCTCACTACCTCCTCCCTCACCAACTCCCTCACCACCTGCTCCCTCACCACCTCCTCCCTCACCTCCTCCTCCCTCACAACCTCCTCCCTCACTACCTCCTCCCTCACCACCAATCTCACCACCTCCTCCTCCCTCACCACCTCCTACCTCACCAACACCTCCCTCACCACCTCCCTCACCACCTCCTCCCTCACCACCTCCACCCTCACCACCTCCTCCCTCACCACCTCCCTCACCACCTCCTCCCTCACCACCACCACCCTCACCACCTCCTACCTCACCAACACCTCCCTCACCACCTCCCTCACCACCTCCTCCCTCACCACCTCCACCCTCACCACCTCCTCCCTCACCACCTCGCTCACCACCTCCTCCCTCACCACCACCTCCCTCACCTCCTCCCTCACCACCTCCCTCACCACCTCCCTCACCACCTCCTTCCTCACCACCTCCCTCACCACCTCCTCCCTCACCACCTCCTCCCTCACAACCTCCCTCACCACCTCCTCCCTCACCACCTCCTCCCTCACCACCTCCTCCCTCACCACCTACCTCACCACCTCCTCTCTCACCACCTCCTCCCTCACCACCACCTCCCTCACCACCTCCCTCACGACCTCCTCCCTCACCACCTCCTCCCTCACCACCTCCTCCCTCACCACCTCCCTCACCAACTCCCTCACCACCTCCTCCCTCACCACCTCCTCCCTCACCACCTCCCTCACCACCTCCTCCCTCACCACCTCCTCCCTCACCTCCTCCTCCCTCACCCCCTCCTCCCTCACCACCTCCCTCACCTCCTCCCTCACCACATCCTCCTCCATCACCACCTCCTCTCTCACCTCATCCCTCACCACCTCCTCCCTCACCACCTCCCTCACCACCTCCCTCAACACCTCCCTCACCTCTTCAATCACCTCCTCCTCCCTCACCTCCTCCTCCCTCACCACATACTCCCTCACCTCCTCCTCCCTCACCACCTCCCTCATCTTCTCCCTCACCACCTCCTCCCTCACCACCTCCTCCCTCACCACCTCCTCCCTCACCACCACCTCCTCCCTCACCACCTCCTCCCTCACCTCCTCCCTCACCACCTCCTCCCTCACCAGCTCCTCCATCACCACCTCCTCCCTCACCACCTCCTCCTCCCTCACCTCCTCCTCCCTCACCACCTCCTCCCTCACTACCTCCTCCCTCAGCACCTCCCTCAAAACCTCCTCCCTCACCACCACCTCCCTCACCACCTCCTCCCTCACCACCTCCCTCACCACCTCCTCCTCCCTCACCACCTCCCTCACCACCTCCTCCCTCACCACCTCCCTCAACACCTCCTCCCTCACCACCTCCTCCCTCACCACGTCCCTCACCACCTCCCTCACCTCCTCCCTCACCACCTCCTCCCTCACCTCCTCCCTCACCACCTCCTCCCTCACCTCCTCATCCCTCACCACCTCCTCCCTCACCACCTCCTCCCTCACCACCTCCTCCCTCACCACCACCTCCCTCACCACCTACTCCCTCACCTCCTCCTCCTTCACCACCTCCTCCCTCACTACGTCCGCCCTCTCCACCTCCCTCACCACCACCAAGTCCCTCACCACCTCCTCCCTCACCACCTCCCTCACCACCTGCACCCTCACCACAACCTCCCTCACCACCTCCCTCACCACCTCCCTCACCACCTCCTCCCTCACCACCTCCTCCCTCACCACCTCCCTCACCACCTCCCTCACCACCTCCCTGACCACCTCTCTCACTTCCTCCCTCACCACCTCCTCCCTCACCACCTCCCTCACCACCTCCTCCCTCAACACCTCCCTCACCAACTCCTCCCTCACCACCACATCCCTCACGACCTCCTCCCTCACCACCTCCCTCACCACCTACTCCTCCCTCACCACCTCCTCCCTCACCACCTCCCTCACCACCTCCTCCCTCACCACCTCCTCCCTCACCACCTCCTCCCTCACCTCCTCATCCCTCACCACCTCCTCCCTCACCACCTCCTCCCTCACCACCTCCTCCCTCACCACCTACTCCCTCACATCCTCCTCCCTCACCACCTCCTCCCTCACTACCTCCTCCCTCACCACCTCCCTCACCACCTCCTCCCTTACCACCTCCTCCCTCACCACCACCTCCCTCACCACCTCCTCCCTCACCACCTCCTCACTCACCACCTCCCTCACCACCTCCCTCACTACCTCCTCCCTCACCAACTCCCTCACCACCTGCTCCCTCACCACCTCCTCCCTCACCTCCTCCTCCCTCACCACCACCTCCCTCACTACCTCCTCCCTCACCACCTCCCTCACCACCTCCTCCTCCCTCACCACCTCCTACCTCACCAACTCCTCCCTCACCACCTCCCTCACAACCTCCTCCCTCACCACCTCCACCCTCACCACCTCCTCCCTCACCACCTCCCTCACCACCTCCTCCCTCACCTCCTACTCCCTCACCACCTCCTCCCTCACCACCTCCCACACCACCTCCTTCCTCACCACCTCCCTCACCACCTCCTACCTCACCACCTCCTCCCTCACCACCTCCTCCCTCACACCTCCCTCACCACCTCCTCCCTCACCACCTCCTCCCTCACCAGCCTCCCTCACCTCCTCTCCCTCACCACCTCCCTCACCACCTCCTCCTCACCACCTCCCTCAAACACCTCCTCCCTCACCACCTCCTCCCTCACCACCCTCCCTCACCACCCTCCTCCTCTCACCACCTCCTCACCTCACCTCCTCCTCCTCACCACCTCCTCCCTCACCTCCTCATCCCTCACCACTCCTCCCTCACCGACCTCCTCCCTCGACCACGCTCCTCCCTTCACCACCACCGTCCCTCACCACCTACTCCCCACCAACTCCTTCACCACCTCCTCACTCATCTAACGTCCTCCCTCTCCCACCTTCCCTCACCACCATCCAGTCCCTCACCACCTCCTCCCTCACCCTCCCCTCCCACCCACCCTCACCACCTCCCTCACCACCTCCCGCACCACCTCCCTCACCACATCCTCCTCCATCACCACCTCGCTCTCTCACCCTCATCCCTCACCACCTCCTCCTCACCACCTCCCTGACCACCTCTCTCACTTCCTCCCTCACCACCTCCTCCCTCACCACCTCCCTCACCACCTCCTCCCTCAACACCTCCCTCACCAACTCCTCCCTCACCACCACATCCCTCACGACCTCTCCTCACCACCTCCCTCACCACCTCCTCCTCCCTCACCACCACCTCCCTCACCACCTCCCTCACCACCTCCTCCCTCACCCACCTCCTCCCTCACCACCACCTCCCTCACCACCTCCCTCACCACCTCCCTCACCACCTCCTCCCTCACCACCTCCTCCCTCACCACCTCCTCCCTCACCACCTCCTCCCTCACCTCCTCCTCCCTCACCTCCTCCCTCACCACCTCCTCCCTCACCACCTCCTCCTCACCACCTACTCCCTCACATCCTCCTCCCTCACCACCTCCTCCCTCACTAACCTCCTCCCTCACCACCTCCCTCACCACCTCCTCCCTCACCACCTCCTCCCTCACCACCACCTCCCTCACCACCTCCTCCCTCGCCACCTCCTCACTCAACACCTCCCTCACCACCTCCCTCACTACCTCCTCCCTCACCAACTCCCTCACCACCTGCTCCCTCACCACCTCCTCCCTCACCTCCTCCTCCCTCACCACCACCTCCCTCACTACCTCCTCCCTCACCACCTCCCTCACCACCTCCTCCTCCCTCACCACCTCCTACCTCACCAACTCCTCCCTCACCACCTCCCTCACAAACTCCTCCCTCACCACCTCCACCCTCACCACCTCCTCCCTCACCACCTCCCTCACCACCTCCTCCCTCACCTCCTACTCCCTCACCACCTCCTCCCTCACCACCTCCCACACCACCTCCTTCCTCACCACCTCCCTCACCACCTCCTTTCTCACCACCTCCTCCCTCACCACCTCCTCCCTCAAAACTTCCCTCACCACCTCCTCCCTCACCACCTCCTCCCTCACCACCTCCTCCCTCACCACCTCCCTCACCACCTCCTCTCTCACCACCTCCTCACTCACCACCTCCTCCCTCACCACCTCACTCACGACCTCCTCCCTCACCACCTCCTCCCTCACCACCTCCTCCCTCACCACCTCCCTCACCAACTCCCTCACCACCTCCTCCCCCACCACCTCCTCCCTCACCACCTCCCTCACCACCTCCTCCCTCACCACCTCCTCCCTCACCACCTCCCTCACCACCTCCCTCACTACCTCCACCCTCACCAACTCCCTCACCACCTGCTCCCTCACCACCTCCTCCCTCACCTCCTCCTCCCTCACCACCTCCTCCCTCACTACCTCCTCCCTGACCACCTCCCTCACCACCTCCTCCTCCCTCACCACCTCCTACCTCACCAACTCCTCCCTCACCACCTCATCCCTCATGACCTCCTCCCTCACCACCTCCCTCACCACCTCCTCCTCCCTCACCACCTCCTCCCTCACCACCTCCCTCACCACCTCCTCCCTCACCACCTCCTCCCTCACCACCTCCTCCCTCACCACCTCCCTCACCACCTCCCTCACCTCCTCCCTCACCACCTCCTCCCTCACCACCTCCTCCCTCACCACCTCCTCCCTCACCTCCTCATCCCTCACCACCTCCTCCCTCACCACCTCCTCCCTCACCACCTCCTCCCTCACCACCTACTCCCTCACATCCTCCTCCCTCACCACCTCCTCCCTCACTACCTCCTCCCTCACCACCTCCCTCACCACCTCCTCCCTCACCACCTCCTCCCTCACCACCACCTCCCTCACCACCTCCTCCCTCACCACCTCCTCACTCACCACCTCCCTCACCACCTCCCTCACTACCTCCTCCCTCACCAACTCCCTCACCACCTGCTCCCTCACCACCTCCTCCCTCACCTCCTCCTCCCTCACCACCACCTCCCTCACTACCTCCTCCCTCACCACCTCCCTCACCACCTCCTCCTCCCTCACCACCTCCTCCCTCACCAACTCCCTCACCAGCTCCTCCATCACCACCTCCTCCCTCACCACCTCCTCCTCCCTCACCTCCTCCTCCCTCACCACCTCCTCCCTCACCACCTCCTCCCTCAGCACCTCCCTCAAAACCTCCTCCCTCACCACCACCTCCCTCACCACCTCCTCCCTCACCACCTCCCTCACCTCCTCCTCCTCCCTCACCACCTCCCTCACCACCTCCTCCCTCACCACCTCCCTCAACACCTCCTCCCTCACCACCTCCTCCCTCACCACGTCCCTCACCACCTCCCTCACCTCCTCCCTCACCACCTCCTCCCTCACCTCCTCCCTCACCACCTCCTCCCTCACCTCCTCATCCCTCACCACCTCCTCCCTCACCACCTCCTCCCTCACCACCTCCTCCCTCACCACCACCTCCCTCACCACCTACTCCCTCACCTCCTCCTCCTTCACCACCTCCTCCCTCACTACGTCCTCCCTCTCCACCTCCCTCACCACCACCAAGTCCCTCACCACCTCCTCCCTCACCACCTCCCTCACCACCTGCACCCTCACCACAACCTCCCTCACCACCTCCCTCACCACCTCCCTCACCACCTCCTCCCTCACCACCTCCTCCCTCACCACCTCCCTCACCACCTCCCTCACCACCTCCCTGACCACCTCTCTCACTTCCTCCCTCACCACCTCCTCCCTCACCACCTCCCTCACCACCTCCTCCCTCAACACCTCCCTCACCAACTCCTCCCTCACCACCACATCCCTCACGACCTCCTCCCTCACCACCTCCCTCACCACCTCCTCCTCCCTCACCACCTCCTCCCTCACCACCTCCCTCACCACCTCCTCCCTCACCACCTCCTCCCTCACCACCTCCTCCCTCACCACCTCCCTCACCACCTCCCTCACCTCCTCCCTCACCACCTCCTCCCTCACCACCTCCTCCCTCACCACCTCCTCCCTCACCTCCTCATCCCTCACCACCTCCTCCCTCACCACCTCCTCCCTCACCACCTCCTCCCTCACCACCTACTCCCTCACAAACTCCTCCCTCACCACCTCCTCCCTCACTACCTCCTCCCTCACCACCTCCCTCACCACCTCCTCCCTCACCACCTCCTCCCTCACCACCACCTCCCTCACCACCTCCTCCCTCGCCACCTCCTCACTCACCACCTCCCTCACCACCTCCCTCACTACCTCCTCCCTCACCAACTCCCTCACCACCTGCTCCCTCACCACCTCCTCCCTCACCTCCTCCTCCCTCACCACCACCTCCCTCACTACCTCCTCCCTCACCACCTCCCTCACCACCTCCTCCTCCCTCACCACCTCCTACCTCACCAACTCATCCCTCACCACCTGCCTCACAAACTCCTCCCTCACCACCTCCACCCTCACCACCTCCTCCCTCACCACCTCCCTCACCACCTCCTCCCTCACCTCCTACTCCCTCACCACCTCCTCCCTCACCACCTCCCACACCACCTCCTTCCTCACCACCTCCCTCACCACCTCCTTTCCTCACCACCTCCTCCCTCACCACCTCCTCCCTCAAAACTTCCCTCACCACCTCCTCCCTCACCACCTCCTCCCTCACCACCTCCTCCCTCACCACCTCCCTCACCACCTCCTCTCTCACCACCTCCTCACTCACCACCTCCTCCCTCACCAGCTCACTCACGACCTCCTCCCTCACCACCTCCTCCCCCACCACCTCCTCCCTCACCACCTCCCTCACCACCTCCTCCCTCACCACCTCCTCCCTCACCACCTCCCTCACCACCTCCCTCACTACCTCCTCCCTCACCAACTCCCTCACCACCTGCTCCCTCACCACCTCCTCCCTCACCTCCTCCTCCCTCACCACCTCCTCCCTCACTACCTCCTCCCTGACCACCTCCCTCACCACCTGCTCCTCCCTCACCACCTCCTACCTCACCAACTCCTCCCTCACCACCTCCCTCACAACCTCCTCCCTCACCACGTCCACCCTCACCACCTCCTCCCTCACCACCTCCCTCACCACCTCCTCCCTCACCTCCTACTCCCTCACCACCTCCTCCCTCACCACCTCCCTCACCACCTCCTTCCTCACCACCTCCCTCACCACCTCCTCCCTCACAACCTCCTCCCTCACCTCCTCCCTCACCACCTCCTCCCTCACCACCTCCTCCCTCACCACCTCCCTCACCACCTCCTTCCCTCACCACCTCCTCCCTCACCACCTCCCTCACCACCTCCTCCCTCACCACCTCCTCCCTCACCACCTCCTCCCTCACCACCTCCCTCACCACCACCCTCACCACCTCCTCCCTCACCACCTCCTCCCTCACCACCTCCCTCACACCTCCTCCCTCACCACCTCCTCCCTCACCACCTCATCCCTCACCACCTCCCTCACCTCCTCCCTCACCACCTCCTCCTCGATCACCACCTCCTCTCTCACCTCATCCCTCACCACCTCCTCCCTCACTACCTCCCTCACCACCTCCTCCCTCACCTCCTCCTCCCTCACCACCTCCCTCACCACCTCACTCACACCCTCCTCACCACCTCCTCCCTCACCTCCTCCTCCCTCACCACCTCCCTCACCACCTCCCTCACCTCTTCCCTCACCTCCTCCTCCCTCACCTCCTCCTCCCTCACCACATACTCCCTCACATCCTCCTCCCTCACCACCTCCCTCACCTCCTCCCTCACCACCTCCTCCCTCATTACCTCCTCCATCACCACCACCTCCTCCCTCACCACCTCCTCCCTCACCTCCTCCCTCACCACGTCCTCCCTCACCACCTCCTCCCTCACCACCTCCTCCCTCACCACCTCCTCCTCCCTCTCCTCCTCCTCCCTCACCTCCTCCTCCCTCACCACCTCCTCCCTCACCACCTCCTCCCTCAGCACCTCCCTCACCACCTCCTCCCTCACCACCAACTTCCTCACCACCTCCTCCCTCACCACCTCCCTCACCACCTCCTCCTCCCTCACCACCTCCCTCACCAACACCTCCCTCACCACCTCCCTCACCACCTCCTCCCTCACCACCTCCTCCCTCACCACCTCCCTCACCACCTCCCTCACCTCCTCCCTCACCACCTCCTCCCTCACCTCCTCCCTCACCACCTCCTCCCTCACCTCCTCATCCCTCGCAACCTCCTCCCTCACCACCTCCTCCCTCACCACCTCCTCCCTCACCACCTCCTCACTCACCTCCTCATCCCTCACCACCTCCTCCCTCACCACCTCCTCCCTCACCACCTCCTCCCTCACCACCTACTCCCTCACCTCATCCTCCCTCACCACCTCCTCCCTCACCACCTCCTCCCTCACCACCTCCTCCCTCACTACCTCCTCCCTCACCACCTCCCTCACCACCTCCTCCTCCCTCACCACCTCCTACCACACCAACACCTCCCTTCACCACCTCCCTCACCACCTCCTCCCTCACCACCTCCACCCTCACCACCTCCTCCCTCACCACCTCCCTCACCACCTCCTCCCTCACCACCACCTCCCTCACCACCTCCTACCTCACCAACACCTCCCTCACCACCTCCCTCACCACCTCCTCCCTCACCACCTCCACCCTCACCACCTCCTCCCTCACCACCTCCCTCACCACCTCCTCCCTCACCACCACCTCCCTCACCTCCTCCCTCACCACCTCCCACACCACCTCCCTCACCACCTCCTTCCTCACCACCTCCCCCACCACCTCCTCCCTCACCACCTCCTCCCTCACCACCTCCTCCCTCACCACCTACCTCACCACCTCCACTCTCACCACCTCCTCCCTCACCACCACCTCCCTCACCACCTCCCTCACCACCTCCTCCCTCACCACCTCTTCCCTCACCACCTCCTCCCTCACCACCTCCCTCACCAACTCCCTCACCACCTCCTCCCTCACCACCTCCTCCCTCACCACCTCCCTCACCAGCTCCTCCCTCACCACCTCCTCCCTCACCTCCTCCTCCCTCACCACCTCCTCCCTCACCACCTCCCTCACCTCCTCCCTCACCACCTCCTCCTCCATCACCACCCCCTCTCTCACCTCATCCCTCACCACCTCCTCCCTCACCACCTCCTCCCTCACCACCTCCTCCCTCACCACCTCCCTCACCACCTCCTCCCTCACCACCTCCTCCCTCACAACCTCCCTCACCACCTCCTCCCTCACCACCTCCTCCCTCACCACCTCCTCCCTCACCACCTACCTCACCACCTCCTCTCTCACCACCTCCTCCCTCACCACCACGTCCCTCACCACCTCCCTCACGACCTCCTCCCTCACCAGCTCCTCCCTCACCACCTCCTCCCTCACCACCTCCCTCACCAACTCCCTCACCACCTCCTCCCTCACCACCTCCTCCCTCACCACCTCCCTCACCACCTCCTCCCTCACCACCTCCTCCCTCACCTCCTCCTCCCTCACCACCTCCTCCCTCACCACCTCCCTCACCTCCTCCCTCACCACATCCTCCTCCATCACCACCTCCTCTCTCACCTCATCCCTCACCACCTCCTCCCTCACCACCTCCCTCACCACCTCCCTCAACACCTCCCTCACCTCTTCAATCACCTCCTCCTCCCTCACCTCCTCCTCCCTCACCACATACTCCCTCACCACCTCCTCCCTCACCACCTCCTCCCTCACCACCTCCTCCCTCACCACCACCTCCTCCCTCACCACCTCCTCCCTCACCTCCTCCCTCACCTCCTCCTCCCTCACCACCTCCTCCCTCACCACCTCCTCCCTCAGCACCTCCCTCACCACCTCCTCCCTCACCACCACCTCCCTCACCACCTCCTCCCTCACCACCTCCCTCACCACCTCCTCCTCCCTCACCACCTCCCCCACCACCTCCTCCCTCACCACCTCCCTCAACACCTCCTCCCTCACCACCTCCTCCCTCACCACGTCCCTCACCACCTCCCTCACCTCCTCCCTCACCACCTCTTCCCTCACCTCCTCCCTCACCACCTCCTCCCTCACCTCCTCATTCCTCACCACCTCCTCCCTCACCACCTCCTCCCTCACCACCTCCTCCCTCACCACCACCTCCCTCACCACCTACTCCCTCACCTCCTCCTCCTTCACCACCTCCTCCCTCACTACGTCCTCCCTCTCCACCTCCCTCACCACCACCAAGTCCCTCACCACCTCCTCCCTCACCACCTCCTTCACCACCTGCACCCTTACCACAACCTCCCTCACCACCTCCCTCACCACCTCCCTCACCACCTCCTCCCTCACCACCTCCTCCCTCACCACCTCCCTCACCACCCCCCTCACCAACTCCCTCACCACCTCCCTGACCACCTCTCTCACTTCCTCCCTCACCACCTCCTCCCTCACCACCTCCCTCACCACCTCCTCCCTCAACACCTCCCTCACCTCCTCCTCCCTCACCACCTCCTCCCTCACCACCTCCTCCCTCACCACCTCCTCCCTCACCACCTACTCCCTCACCTCTTCCTCCCTCACCACCTCCTCCCTCACTACCTCCTCCCTCACCACCTCCTCCCTCACCACCACCTCCCTCACAACCTCCTCCCTCACCACCTCCTCCCTCACCACCTCCCTCACCACCTCCCTCACTACCTCCTCCCTCACCAACTCCCTCACCACCTGCTCCCTCACCACCTCCTCCCTCACCTCCTCCTCCCTCACAACCTCCTCCCTCACTACCTCCTCCCTCACCACCTCCCTCACCACCTCCTCCTCCCTCACCACCTCCTACCTCACCAACACCTCCCTCACCACCTCCCTCACCACCTCCTCCCTCACCACCTCCACCCTCACCACCTCCTCCCTCACCACCTCCCTCACCACCTCCTCCCTCACCACCACCTCCCTCACCACCTCCTACCTCACCAACACCTCCCTCACCACCTCCCTCACCACCTCCTCCCTCACCACCTCCACCCTCACCACCTCCTCCCTCACCACCTCGCTCACCACCTCCTCCCTCACCACCACCTCCCTCACCTCCTCCCTCACCACCTCCCTCACCACCTCCCTCACCACCTCCTTCCTCACCACCTCCCTCACCACCTCCTCCCTCACCACCTCCTCCCTCACAACCTCCCTCACCACCTCCTCCCTCACCACCTCCTCCCTCACCACCTACCTCACCACCTCCTCTCTCACCACCTCCTCTCTCACCACCTCCTCCCTCACCACCACCTCCCTCACCACCTCCCTCACGACCTCCTCCCTCACCACCTCCTCCCTCACCACCTCCTCCCTCACCACCTCCCTCACCAACTCCCTCACCACCTCCTCCCTCACCACCTCCTCCCTCACCACCTCCCTCACCACTCCCTCCCTCACCACCTCCTCCCTCACCTCCTCCTCCCTCACCACCTCCTCCCTCACCACCTCCCTCACCTCCTCCCTCACCACATCCTCCTCCATCACCACCTCCTCTCTCACCTCATCCCTCACCACCTCCTCCCTCACCACCTCCCTCACCACCTCCCTCAACACCTCCCTCACCTCTTCAATCACCTCCTCCTCCCTCACCTCCTCCTCCCTCACCACATATTCCCTCACCTCCTCCGCCCTCACCACCTCCCTCATCTTCTCCCTCACCACCTCCTCCCTCACCACCTCCTCCCTCACCAACTCCTCCCTCACCACCACCTCCTCCCTCACCACCTCCTCCCTCACCTCCTCCCTCACCACCTCCTCCCTCACCAGCTCCTCCATCACCACCTCCTCCCTCACCACCTCCTCCTCCCTCACCTCCTCCTCCCTCACCACCTCCTCCCTCACCACCTCCTCCCTCAGCACCTCCCTCAAAACCTCCTCCCTCACCACCACCTCCCTCACCACCTCCTCCCTCACCACCTCCCTCACCACCTCCTCCTCCCTCACCACCTCCCTCACCACCTCCTCCCTCACCACCTCCCTCAACACCTCCTCCCTCACCACCTCCTCCCTCACCACGTCCCTCTCCACCTCCCTCACCTCCTCCCTCACCACCTCCTCCCTCACCTCCTCCCTCACCACCTCCTCCCTCACCTCCTCATCCCTCACCACCTCCTCCCTCACCACCTCCTCCCTCACCACCTCCTCCCTCACCCCCACCTCCCTCACCACCTACTCCCTCACCACCTCCTCCCTCACCACCTCCTCCCTCACCTCCTCCCTCACCACCTCCTCGCTCACCAGCTCCTCCATCACCACCTCCTCCCTCACCACCTCCTCCTCCCTCACCTCCTCCTCCCTCACCACCTCCTCCCTCACCACCTCCTCCCTCAGCACCTCCCTCAAAACCTCCTCCCTCACCACCACCTCCCTCACCACCTCCTCCCTCACCACCTCCCTCACCACCTCCTCCTCCCTCACCACCTCCCTCACCACCTCCTCCCTCACCACCTCCCTCAACACCTCCTCCCTCACCACCTCCTCCCTCACCACGTCCCTCTCCACCTCCCTCACCTCCTCCCTCACCACCTCCTCCCTCACCTCCTCCCTCACCACCTCCTCCCTCACCTCCTCATCCCTCACCACCTCCTCCCTCACCACCTCCTCCCTCACCACCTCCTCCCTCACCCCCACCTCCCTCACCACCTACTCCCTCACCTCCTCCTCCTTCACCACCTCCTCCCTCACTACGTCCTCCCTCTCCACCTCCCTCACCACCACCAAGTCCCTCACCACCTCCTCCCTCACCACCTCCCTCACCACCTGCACCCTCACCACAACCTCCCTCACCACCTCCCTCACCACCTCCCTCACCACCTCCTCCCTCACCACCTCCTCCCTCACCACCTCCCTCACAACCTCCCTCACCACCTCCCTGACCACCTCTCTCACTTCCTCCCTCACCACCTCCTCCCTCACCACCTCCCTCACCACCTCCTCCCTCAACACCTCCCTCACCAACTCCTCCCTCACCACCACATCCCTCACGACCCTCCTCCCTCACCACCTCCCTCACCACCTCCTCCTCCCTCACCACCTCCTCCCTCACCACCTCCCTCACCACCTCCTCCCTCACCACCTCCTCCCTCACCACCTCCTCCCTCACCACCTCCCTCACCACCTCCCTCACCTCCTCCCTCACCACCTCCTCCCTCACCACCTCCTCCCTCACCACCTCCTCCCTCACCTCCTCATCACTCACCACCTCCTCCCTCACCACCTCCTCCCTCACCACCTCCTCCCTCACCACCTACTCCCTCACATCCTCCTCCCTCACCACCTCCTCCTCACTACCTCCTCCCTCACCACCTCCCTCACCACCTCCTCCCTCACCACCTCCTCCCTCACCACCACCTCCCTCACCACCTCCTCCCTCACCACCTCCTCACTCACCACCTCCCTCACCACCTCCCTCACTACCTCCTCCCTCACCAACTCCCTCACCACCTGCTCCCTCACCACCTCCTCCCTCACCTCCTCCTCCCTCACCACCACCTCCCTCACTACCTCCTCCCTCACCACCTCCCTCACCACCTCCTCCTCCCTCACCACCTCCTACCTCACCAACTCCTCCCTCACCACCTCCAAAACTCCTCCCTCACCACCTCCACCCTCACCACCTCCTCCCTCACCACCTCCCTCACCACCTCCTCCCTCACCTCCTACTCCCTCACCACATCCTCCCTCACCACCGTCCCACACCACCTCCTTCTCACCACCTCCCTCACCACCTCCTTCTCACCACCTCCTCCCTCACCACCTCCTCCCTCAAAACTTCCCTCACCACCTCCTCCCTCACCACCTCCTCCCTCACCACCTCCTCCCTCACCACCTCCCTCACCACCTCCTCTCTCACCGCCTCCTCACTCACCACCTCCTCCCTCACCACCTCACTCACGACCTCCTCCCTCACCACCTCCTCCCTCACCACCTCCTCCCTCACCACCTCCCTCACCAACTCCCTCACCACCTCCTCCCCACCACCTCCTCCCTCACCACCTCCCTCACCACCTCCTCCCTCACCACCTCCTCCCTCACCACCTCCCTCACCACCTCACTCACTACCTCCTCCCTCACCAACTCCCTCACCACCTGCTCCCTCACCACCTCCTCCCTCACCTCCTCCTCCCTCACCAACTCCTCCCTCACTACCTCCTCCCTGACCACCTCCCTCACCACCTCCTCCTCCCTCACCACCTCCTACCTCACCAACTCCTCCCTCACCACCTCCCTCACAACCTCCTCCCTCACCACCTCCACCCTCACCACCTCCTCCCTCACCACCTCCCTCACCACCTCCTCCCTCACCTCCTACTCCCTCACCACCTCCTCCCTCACCACCTCCCTCACCACCTCCTTCCTCACCACCTCCCTCACCACCTCCTCCCTCACAACCTCCCTCACCACCTCCTCCCTCACCACCTCCTCCCTCACCACCTCCTCCCTCACCACCTCCCTCACCACCTCCTCTCTCACCACCTCCTCCCTCACCACCTCCTCCCTCACCACCTCCCTCACCACCTCCTCCCTCACCACCTCCTCCCTCACCACCTCCTCCCTCACCACCTCCCTCACCAACTCCCTCACCACCTCCTCCCTCACCTCCTCCACCCTCACCACCTCCCTCACCACCTCCTCCCTCACCACCTCCTCCCTCACCACCTCCTCCCTCACCACCTAATCCCTCACCACCTCCCTCACCTCCTCCCTCACCACCTCCTCCTCCATCACCACCTCTTCTCTCACCTCATCCCTCACCACCTCCTCCCTCACCACCTCCCTCACCACCTCCTCCCTCACCTCCTCCTCCCTCACCACCTCCCTTACCACCTCACTCACACCCTCCTCACCACCTCCTCCCTCAACTCCTCCTCCCTCACCACCTCCCTCACCACCTCCCTCACCTCTTCCCTCACCTCCTCCTCCCTCACCTCCTCCTCCCTCACCACATACTCCCTCACATGCTCCTCCCTCACCACCTCCCTCACCTCCTCCCTCACCACCTCCTCCCTCACCACCTCCTCCCTCATTACCTCCTCCATCACCACCACCTCCTCCCTCACCACCTCCTCCCTCACCTCCTCCCTCACCAGGTCCTCCCTCACCACCTCCTCCCTCACCACCTCCTCCCTCACCACCTGCTCCTCCCTCACCTCCTCCTCCATCACCTCCTCCTCCCTCACCACCTCCTCCCTCAACAACTCCTCCCTCAGCACCTCCCTCACCACCTCCTCCCTCACCACCACCTTCCTCACCACCTCCTCCCTCACCACCTCCCTCACCACCTCCTCCTCCCTCACCACCTCCCTCACCAACACCTCCCTCACCACCTCCCTCACCAC
The DNA here is from genome assembly GCF_017639515.1 of Carcharodon carcharias. Classification (NCBI taxonomy): domain Eukaryota; kingdom Metazoa; phylum Chordata; class Chondrichthyes; order Lamniformes; family Lamnidae; genus Carcharodon; species Carcharodon carcharias. The sequence continues at coordinate 30,202 of NW_024470952.1, forward strand.
CTCCTCCCTCACCACCTCCTCCCTCACCACCTCCCTCACCACCTCCCTCACCTCCTCCCTCACCACCTCCTCCCTCACCTCCTCCCTCACCACCTCCTCCCTCACCTCCTCATCCCTCGCAACCTCCTCCCTCACCACCTCCTCCCTCACCACCTCCTCCCTCACCACCTCCTCACTCACCTCCTCATCCCTCACCACCTCCTCCCTCACCACCTCCTCCCTCACCACCTCCTCCCTCACCACCTCCTCCCTCACCACCTCCACCCTCACCACCTACTCCCTCACCTCCTCCTCCCTCACCACCTCCTCCCTCACCACCTCCTCCCTCACCACCTCCTCCCTCACCACCTACTCCCTCACCTCTTCCTCCCTCACCACCTCCTCCCTCACTACCTCCTCCCTCACCTCCTCCTCCCTCACCACCACCTCCCTCACAACCTCCTCCCTCACCACCTCCTCCCTCACCACCTCCCTCACCACCTCCCTCACTACCTCCTCCCTCACCAACTCCCTCACCACCTGCTCCCTCACCACCTCCTCCCTCACCTCCTCCTCCCTCACAACCTCCTCCCTCACTACCTCCTCCCTCACCACCTCCCTCACCACCTCCTCCTCCCTCACCACCTCCTACCTCACCAACACCTCCCTCACCACCTCCCTCACCACCTCCTCCCTCACCACCTCCACCCTCACCACCTCCTCCCTCACCACCTCCCTCACCACCTCCTCCCTCACCACCACCTCCCTCACCACCTCCTACCTCACCAACACCTCCCTCACCACCACCCACACCACCTCCTCCCTCACCTCCTCCACCCTCACCACCTCCTCCCTCACCACCCCCTCACCACCTCCTCCCTCACCACCACCTCCCTCACCTCCTCCCTCACCACCTCCCTCACCACCTCCCTCACCACCTCCTTCCTCACCACCTCCCTCACCACCTCCTCCCTCACCACCTCCTCCCTCACATCCTCCCTCACCACCTCCTCCCTCACCACCTCCTCACTCACTACCTCCTCCCTCACCACCTACCTCACCACCTCCTCTCTCACCACCTCCTCCCTCACCACCAGCTCCCTCACCACCTCCCTCACGACCTCCTCCCTCACCACCTCCTCCCTCACCACCTCCTCCCTCACCACCTCCCTCACCAACTCCCTCACCACCTCCTCCCTCACCACATAATCCCTCACCACCTCCCTCACCAGCTCCTCCCTCACCACCTCCTCCCTCACCTCCTCCTCCCTCACCACCTCCTCCCTCACCACCTCCTCCTCCATCACCACCTCCTCTCTCACCTCATCCCTCACCACCTCCTCCCTCACCACCTCCCTCACCACCTCCCTCAACACCTCCCTCACCTCTTCAATCACCTCCTCCTCCCTCACCTCCTCCTCCCTCACCACATACTCCCTCACCTCCTCCTCCCTCACCACCTCCCTCATCTTCTCCCTCACCACCTCCTCCCTCACCACCTCCTCCCTCACCACCTCCTCCCTCACCACCACCTCCTCCCTCACCACCTCCTCCCTCACCTACTCCCTCACCACCTCCTCCCTCACCAGCTCCTCCATCACCACCTCCTCCCTCACCACCTCCTCCTCCCTCACCTCCTCCTCCCTCACCACCTCCTCCCTCACCACCTCCTCCCTCAGCACCTCCCTCACACCCTCCTCCCTCACCTCCTCCTCCCTCACCACCTCCCTCACCACCTCCACTCACACCCTCCCTCACCACCTCCTCCCTCAACTCCTCCTCCCTCACCACCTCCCTCACCACCTCCCTCACCAAGTCCTCCCTCACCACCTCCTCCCTCACCTCCTCCTCCCTCACCACCTACTCCCTCACATCCTCCTCCCTCACCACCTCCCTCACCTCCTCCCTCACCACCTCCTCCCTCACCACCTCCTCCCTCACCACCTCCTCCCTCACCACCACCTCCTCCCTCACCACCTCCTCCCTCACCTCCTCCCTCACCACCTCCTCCCTCACCACCTCCTCCCTCACCACCTCCTCCCTCACCACCTCCTCCTCCTCCCTCACCACCTCCTCCATCACCTCCTCCTCCCTCACCACCTCCTCCCTCACCACCTCCTCCCTCACCACCTCCCTCACCACCTCCTCCCTCACCACCACCTCCCTCACCACCTCCTCCCTCACCACCTCCCTCACCACCTCCTCCTCCCTCACCACCTCCCTCACCAACACCTCCCTCACCACCTCCCTCACCACCTCCTCCCTCACCACCTCCTCCCTCACCACCTCCCTCACCACCTCCCCCTCCCCTCCTCCCTCACCACCTCCTCCCTCACCTCCTCCCTCACCACCTCCTCCCTCACCTCCTCCCCCTCACCACCTCCTCCCTCACCACCTCCTCCCTCACCACCTCCTCCCTCACCACCTCCTCACTCACCTCCTCACCCTCACCACCTCCTCCCTCACCACCTCCTCCCTCACCACCTCCTCCCTCACCACCTCCTCCCTCACCACCTCCACCCTCACCACCTCCTCCCTCACCACCTCCTCCTCCCTCACCACCTCCTCCCTCACCACCTCCTCCCTCACCACCTCCTCCCTCACCACCTCCTCCCTCACCTCCTCCTCCCTCACCACCACCTCCTCCATTACCACCTCCTCCCTCACCACCACCTCCCTCACCACCTCCTCCCTCACCACCTCCTCCCTCACCACCTCCCTCACCTCCTCCCTCACCACCTCCTCCCTCACCAACTCCCTCACCACCTGCTCCCTCACCACCTCCCTCACCACCTCCTCCTCCCTCACCTCCTCCCTCACCACCTCCTCACTCACCACCTCCCTCACCACCACCTCCTCCCTCACCACCTCCTACCTCAGCACCTCCCTCACCACCACCTCCTCCCTCACCACCTCCTCCATCAACACCTCCTCCCTCAACACCACCTCCCTCACCACCTCCTCCCTCACCACCACCTCCCTCACCACCTCCCTCCTCACCACACCTCCCTCACCACCTCCCTCACCACCACCTCCCTCACCACCTCCTCCCTCACCACCTCCTCCCTCACCACCTCTCCCTCACATCCTCCTCCATCACCACATCACCATCCCCTCACCTCCTCCCTCACCACCTCCCTCACCACCTCCCTCACCACCTCCTTCCTCACCACCTCCTCCCTCACCACCTCCTCCCTCACCACCTCCTCCCTCACCACCTCCCTCACCACCTCCTCCCTCACCTCCTCCCTCACCACCTCCTCCCTCACCACCTCCCTCACCACCTCCTCTCTCACCACCTCCTCCCTCACCACCACCTCCCTCACCACCTCCCTCACCACCTCCTCCCTCACCACCTCCTCCCTCACCACCTCCTCCCTCACCACCTCCCCCCAACCCCTCACCACCTCCTCCCTCACCACCTCCTCCCTCACCACCTCTCCCTCACCACCTCCTCCCTCACCACCTCCTCCCTCACCTCCTCCTCCCTCACCACCTCCTCCTCACCACCTCCTCACCTCCTCCCTCACCACCTCCTCCTCCATCACCACCTCCCTCTCTCACCTCCTCCCTCACCACCTCCTCCCTCACCACCTCCCTCACCACCTCCCTCACCACCTCCCTCACCTCCTCCCTCACCTCCTCCTCCCTCACCTCCCTCCTCCCTCACCACTCCTCCCTCACCTC
>NW_024470953.1:0-30000 GCF_017639515.1 Carcharodon carcharias
GTTCCTGCTCCCCATCCCCTGTCCACTGACCCCTGGTTAGGGAGGGAGGGTGTGAATCAGCCCGGGTTCCTGCTCCCCATCCCTGTCCACTGACCCCTGGGTTAGGGAGGGGGGTGTGAATCAGCCCGGGTTCCTGCTCCCCATCCCTGTCCACTGACCCCTGGTTAGGGAGGGTGTGAATCAGCCCGGGTTCCTGCTCCCCATCCCTGTCCACTGACCCCTGGGTTAGGGAGGGGTGTGAATCAGCCCGGGTTCCTGCTCCCCATCCCTGTCCACTGACCCCTGGGTTAGGGAGGGGGGTGAATCAGCCCGGGTTCCTGCTCCCCATCCCTGTCCACTGACCCCTGGGTTAGGGAGGGGGGTGTGAATCAGCCCGGGTTCCTGCTCCCCATCCCTGTCCACTGACCCCTGGGTTAGGGAGGGGGGTGAATCAGCCCGGGTTCCTGCTCCCCATCCCTGTCCACTGACCCCTGGGTTAGGGAGGGGGGTGAATCAGCCCGGGTTCCTGCTCCCCATCCCTGTCCACTGACCCCTGGGTTAGGGAGGGGGGTGTGAATCAGCCCGGGTTCCTGCTCCCCATCCCTGTCCACTGACCCCTGGGTTAGGGAGGGGGTGTGAATCAGCCCGGGTTCCTGCTCCCCATCCCTGTCCACTGACCCCTGGGTTAGGGAGGGAGGGTGTGAATCAGCCCGGGTTCCTGCTCCCCATCCCTGTCCACTGACCCCTGGGTTAGGGAGGGGGGTGAATCAGCCCGGGTTCCTGCTCCCCATCCCTGTCCACTGACCCCTGGGTTAGGGAGGGGGTGTGAATCAGCCCGGGTTCCTGCTCCCCATCCTGTCCACTGACCCCTGGGTTAGGGAGGGGGGTGAATCAGCCCGGGTTCCTGCTCCCCATCCCTGTCCACTGACCCCTGGGTTAGGGAGGGGGTGTGAATCAGCCCGGGTTCCTGCTCCCCATCCCTGTCCACTGACCCCTGGGTTAGGGAGGGGGGGTGAATCAGCCCGGGTTCCTGCTCCCCATCCCTGTCCACTGACCCCTGGGTTAGGGAGGGGGTGTGAATCAGCCCGGGTTCCTGCTCCCCATCCCTGTCCACTGACCCCTGGGTTAGGGAGGGGGGTGTGAATCAGCCCGGGTTCCTGCTCCCCATCCCTGTCCACTGACCCCTGGGTTAGGGAGGGGGGTGTGAATCAGCCCGGGTTCCTGCTCCCCATCCCTGTCCACTGACCCCTGGGTTAGGGAGGGGGTGTGAATCAGCCCGGGTTCCTGCTCCCCATCCCTGTCCACTGACCCCTGGGTTAGGGAGGGGGGTGTGAATCAGCCCGGGTTCCTGCTCCCCATCCCTGTCCACTGACCCCTGGGTTAGGGAGGGTGTGAATCAGCCCGGGTTCCTGCTCCCCATCCCTGTCCACTGACCCCTGGGTTAGGGAGGAGGGTGTGAATCAGCCCGGGTTCCTGCTCCCCATCCCTGTCCACTGACCCCTGGGTTAGGGAGGGGGGTGTGAATCAGCCCGGGTTCCTGCTCCCCATCCCTGTCCACTGACCCCTGGGTTAGGGAGGGGGTGTGAATCAGCCCGGGTTCCTGCTCCCCATCCCTGTCCACTGACCCCTGGGTTAGGGAGGGTGTGAATCAGCCCGGGTTCCTGCTCCCCATCCCTGTCCACTGACCCCTGGGTTAGGGAGGGGGTGTGAATCAGCCCGGGTTCCTGCTCCCCATCCCTGTCCACTGACCCCTGGGTTAGGGAGGGGGGTGTGAATCAGCCCGGGTTCCTGCTCCCCATCCCTGTCCACTGACCCCTGGGTTAGGGAGGGGGTGTGAATCAGCCCGGGTTCCTGCTCCCCATCCCTGTCCACTGACCCCTGGGTTAGGGAGGGGGGTGAATCAGCCCGGGTTCCTGCTCCCCATCCCTGTCCACTGACCCCTGGGTTAGGGAGGGGGTGTGAATCAGCCCGGGTTCCTGCTCCCCATCCCTGTCCACTGACCCCTGGGTTAGGGAGGGGGGTGAATCAGCCCGGGTTCCTGCTCCCCATCCCTGTCCACTGACCCCTGGGTTAGGGAGGGGGTGTGAATCAGCCCGGGTTCCTGCTCCCCATCCCTGTCCACTGACCCCTGGGTTAGGGAGGGGGTGTGAATCAGCCCGGGTTCCTGCTCCCCATCCCTGTCCACTGACCCCTGGGTTAGGGAGGGGGTGTGAATCAGCCCGGGTTCCTGCTCCCCATCCCTGTCCACTGACCCCTGGGTTAGGGAGGGGTGTGAATCAGCCCGGGTTCCTGCTCCCCATCCCTGTCCACTGACCCCTGGGTTAGGGAGGGGTGTGAATCAGCCCGGGTTCCTGCTCCCCATCCCTGTCCACTGACCCCTGGGTTAGGGAGGGGGTGTGAATCAGCCCGGGTTCCTGCTCCCCATCCCTGTCCACTGACCCCTGGGTTAGGGAGGGGGTGTGAATCAGCCCGGGTTCCTGCTCCCCATCCCTGTCCACTGACCCCTGGGTTAGGGAGGGGTGTGAATCAGCCCGGGTTCCTGCTCCCCATCCCTGTCCACTGACCCCTGGGTTAGGGAGGGGGGTGTGAATCAGCCCGGGTTCCTGCTCCCCATCCCTGTCCACTGACCCCTGGGTTAGGGAGGGGTGTGAATCAGCCCGGGTTCCTGCTCCCCATCCCTGTCCACTGACCCCTGGGTTAGGGAGGGGGGTGTGAATCAGCCCGGGTTCCTGCTCCCCATCCCTGTCCACTGACCCCTGGGTTAGGGAGGGGTGTGAATCAGCCCGGGTTCCTGCTCCCCATCCCTGTCCACTGACCCCTGGGTTAGGGAGGGGGGTGAATCAGCCCGGGTTCCTGCTCCCCATCCCTGTCCACTGACCCCTGGGTTAGGGAGGGGGGTGTGAATCAGCCCGGGTTCCTGCTCCCCATCCCTGTCCACTGACCCCTGGGTTAGGGAGGGGGGTGTGAATCAGCCCGGGTTCCTGCTCCCCATCCCTGTCCACTGACCCCTGGGTTAGGGAGGGGGGTGAATCAGCCCGGGTTCCTGCTCCCCATCCCTGTCCACTGACCCCTGGGTTAGGGAGGGGGGTGTGAATCAGCCCGGGTTCCTGCTCCCCATCCCTGTCCACTGACCCCTGGGTTAGGGAGGGGGTGTGAATCAGCCCGGGTTCCTGCTCCCCATCCCTGTCCACTGACCCCTGGGTTAGGGAGGGGGTGTGAATCAGCCCGGGTTCCTGCTCCCCATCCCTGTCCACTGACCCCTGGGTTAGGGAGGGGGGTGAATCAGCCCGGGTTCCTGCTCCCCATCCCTGTCCACTGACCCCTGGGTTAGGGAGGGGGGTGTGAATCAGCCCGGGTTCCTGCTCCCCATCCCTGTCCACTGACCCCTGGGTTAGGGAGGGTGTGAATCAGCCCGGGTTCCTGCTCCCCATCCCTGTCCACTGACCCCTGGGTTAGGGAGGGGGGTGTGAATCAGCCCGGGTTCCTGCTCCCCATCCCTGTCCACTGACCCCTGGGTTAGGGAGGGGGGTGTGAATCAGCCCGGGTTCCTGCTCCCCATCCCTGTCCACTGACCCCTGGGTTAGGGAGGGGGGTGTGAATCAGCCCGGGTTCCTGCTCCCCATCCCTGTCCACTGACCCCTGGGTTAGGGAGGGGGTGTGAATCAGCCCGGGTTCCTGCTCCCCATCCCTGTCCACTGACCCCTGGGTTAGGGAGGGGGTGTGAATCAGCCCGGGTTCCTGCTCCCCATCCCTGTCCACTGACCCCTGGGTTAGGGAGGGGTGTGAATCAGCCCGGGTTCCTGCTCCCCATCCCTGTCCACTGACCCCTGGGTTAGGGAGGGTGTGAATCAGCCCGGGTTCCTGCTCCCCATCCCTGTCCACTGACCCCTGGGTTAGGGAGGGGGGTGAATCAGCCCGGGTTCCTGCTCCCCATCCCTGTCCACTGACCCCTGGGTTAGGGAGGGGGGTGTGAATCAGCCCGGGTTCCTGCTCCCCATCCCTGTCCACTGACCCCTGGGTTAGGGAGGGGGTGTGAATCAGCCCGGGTTCCTGCTCCCCATCCCTGTCCACTGACCCCTGGGTTAGGGAGGGGGGTGTGAATCAGCCCGGGTTCCTGCTCCCCATCCCTGTCCACTGACCCCTGGGTTAGGGAGGGGGTGTGAATCAGCCCGGGTTCCTGCTCCCCATCCCTGTCCACTGACCCCTGGGTTAGGGAGGGGGGGTGAATCAGCCCGGGTTCCTGCTCCCCATCCCTGTCCACTGACCCCTGGGTTAGGGAGGGGTGTGAATCAGCCCGGGTTCCTGCTCCCCATCCCTGTCCACTGACCCCTGGGTTAGGGAGGGGGGTGTGAATCAGCCCGGGTTCCTGCTCCCCATCCCTGTCCACTGACCCCTGGGTTAGGGAGGGGTGTGAATCAGCCCGGGTTCCTGCTCCCCATCCCTGTCCACTGACCCCTGGGTTAGGGAGGGGGTGTGAATCAGCCCGGGTTCCTGCTCCCCATCCCTGTCCACTGACCCCTGGGTTAGGGAGGGGTGTGAATCAGCCCGGGTTCCTGCTCCCCATCCCTGTCCACTGACCCCTGGGTTAGGGAGGGGGTGTGAATCAGCCCGGGTTCCTGCTCCCCATCCCTGTCCACTGACCCCTGGGTTAGGGAGGGGGGTGTGAATCAGCCCGGGTTCCTGCTCCCCATCCCTGTCCACTGACCCCTGGGTTAGGGAGGGGGTGTGAATCAGCCCGGGTTCCTGCTCCCCATCCCTGTCCACTGACCCCTGGGTTAGGGAGGGGGTGTGAATCAGCCCGGGTTCCTGCTCCCCATCCCTGTCCACTGACCCCTGGGTTAGGGAGGGGGTGTGAATCAGCCCGGGTTCCTGCTCCCCATCCCTGTCCACTGACCCCTGGGTTAGGGAGGGGGTGTGAATCAGCCCGGGTTCCTGCTCCCCATCCCTGTCCACTGACCCCTGGGTTAGGGAGGGGTGTGAATCAGCCCGGGTTCCTGCTCCCCATCCCTGTCCACTGACCCCTGGGTTAGGGAGGGGGGTGAATCAGCCCGGGTTCCTGCTCCCCATCCCTGTCCACTGACCCCTGGGTTAGGGAGGGGGTGTGAATCAGCCCGGGTTCCTGCTCCCCATCCCTGTCCACTGACCCCTGGGTTAGGGAGGGGGGTGTGAATCAGCCCGGGTTCCTGCTCCCCATCCCTGTCCACTGACCCCTGGGTTAGGGAGGGGGGTGTGAATCAGCCCGGGTTCCTGCTCCCCATCCCTGTCCACTGACCCCTGGGTTAGGGAGGGTGTGAATCAGCCCGGGTTCCTGCTCCCCATCCCTGTCCACTGACCCCTGGGTTAGGGAGGGGTGTGAATCAGCCCGGGTTCCTGCTCCCCATCCCTGTCCACTGACCCCTGGGTTAGGGAGGGGTGTGAATCAGCCCGGGTTCCTGCTCCCCATCCCTGTCCACTGACCCCTGGGTTAGGGAGGGGGTGTGAATCAGCCCGGGTTCCTGCTCCCCATCCCTGTCCACTGACCCCTGGGTTAGGGAGGGGGGTGTGAATCAGCCCGGGTTCCTGCTCCCCATCCCTGTCCACTGACCCCTGGGTTAGGGAGGGGGTGTGAATCAGCCCGGGTTCCTGCTCCCCATCCCTGTCCACTGACCCCTGGGTTAGGGAGGGGTGTGAATCAGCCCGGGTTCCTGCTCCCCATCCCTGTCCACTGACCCCTGGGTTAGGGAGGGGGGTGTGAATCAGCCCGGGTTCCTGCTCCCCATCCCTGTCCACTGACCCCTGGGTTAGGGAGGGGGGTGTGAATCAGCCCGGGTTCCTGCTCCCCATCCCTGTCCACTGACCCCTGGGTTAGGGAGGGGGGTGAATCAGCCCGGGTTCCTGCTCCCCATCCCTGTCCACTGACCCCTGGGTTAGGGAGGGGGTGTGAATCAGCCCGGGTTCCTGCTCCCCATCCCTGTCCACTGACCCCTGGGTTAGGGAGGGGGGTGAATCAGCCCGGGTTCCTGCTCCCCATCCCTGTCCACTGACCCCTGGGTTAGGGAGGGGGGTGAATCAGCCCGGGTTCCTGCTCCCCATCCCTGTCCACTGACCCCTGGGTTAGGGAGGGGGGTGAATCAGCCCGGGTTCCTGCTCCCCATCCCTGTCCACTGACCCCTGGGTTAGGGAGGGGGGGTGAATCAGCCCGGGTTCCTGCTCCCCATCCCTGTCCACTGACCCCTGGGTTAGGGAGGGGGGTGTGAATCAGCCCGGGTTCCTGCTCCCCATCCCTGTCCACTGACCCCTGGGTTAGGGAGGGGGGGTGAATCAGCCCGGGTTCCTGCTCCCCATCCCTGTCCACTGACCCCTGGGTTAGGGAGGGTGTGAATCAGCCCGGGTTCCTGCTCCCCATCCCTGTCCACTGACCCCTGGGTTAGGGAGGGGGGTGTGAATCAGCCCGGGTTCCTGCTCCCCATCCCTGTCCACTGACCCCTGGGTTAGGGAGGGGGGTGTGAATCAGCCCGGGTTCCTGCTCCCCATCCCTGTCCACTGACCCCTGGGTTAGGGAGGGGGTGTGAATCAGCCCGGGTTCCTGCTCCCCATCCCTGTCCACTGACCCCTGGGTTAGGGAGGGGGGTGTGAATCAGCCCGGGTTCCTGCTCCCCATCCCTGTCCACTGACCCCTGGGTTAGGGAGGGTGTGAATCAGCCCGGGTTCCTGCTCCCCATCCCTGTCCACTGACCCCTGGGTTAGGGAGGGGGGTGTGAATCAGCCCGGGTTCCTGCTCCCCATCCCTGTCCACTGACCCCTGGGTTAGGGAGGGGTGTGAATCAGCCCGGGTTCCTGCTCCCCATCCCTGTCCACTGACCCCTGGGTTAGGGAGGGGGGTGTGAATCAGCCCGGGTTCCTGCTCCCCATCCCTGTCCACTGACCCCTGGGTTAGGGAGGGGGTGTGAATCAGCCCGGGTTCCTGCTCCCCATCCCTGTCCACTGACCCCTGGGTTAGGGAGGGGTGTGAATCAGCCCGGGTTCCTGCTCCCCATCCCTGTCCACTGACCCCTGGGTTAGGGAGGGGGGTGTGAATCAGCCCGGGTTCCTGCTCCCCATCCCTGTCCACTGACCCCTGGGTTAGGGAGGGGGGTGAATCAGCCCGGGTTCCTGCTCCCCATCCCTGTCCACTGACCCCTGGGTTAGGGAGGGGTGTGAATCAGCCCGGGTTCCTGCTCCCCATCCCTGTCCACTGACCCCTGGGTTAGGGAGGGGTGTGAATCAGCCCGGGTTCCTGCTCCCCATCCCTGTCCACTGACCCCTGGGTTAGGGAGGGGGTGTGAATCAGCCCGGGTTCCTGCTCCCCATCCCTGTCCACTGACCCCTGGGTTAGGGAGGGTGTGAATCAGCCCGGGTTCCTGCTCCCCATCCCTGTCCACTGACCCCTGGGTTAGGGAGGGGTGTGAATCAGCCCGGGTTCCTGCTCCCCATCCCTGTCCACTGACCCCTGGGTTAGGGAGGGGGGTGAATCAGCCCGGGTTCCTGCTCCCCATCCCTGTCCACTGACCCCTGGGTTAGGGAGGGGGGTGTGAATCAGCCCGGGTTCCTGCTCCCCATCCCTGTCCACTGACCCCTGGGTTAGGGAGGGGGGTGTGAATCAGCCCGGGTTCCTGCTCCCCATCCCTGTCCACTGACCCCTGGGTTAGGGAGGAGGGTGTGAATCAGCCCGGGTTCCTGCTCCCCATCCCTGTCCACTGACCCCTGGGTTAGGGAGGGGGGTGAATCAGCCCGGGTTCCTGCTCCCCATCCCTGTCCACTGACCCCTGGGTTAGGGAGGGGGGTGTGAATCAGCCCGGGTTCCTGCTCCCCATCCCTGTCCACTGACCCCTGGGTTAGGGAGGGGGGTGTGAATCAGCCCGGGTTCCTGCTCCCCATCCCTGTCCACTGACCCCTGGGTTAGGGAGGGTGTGAATCAGCCCGGGTTCCTGCTCCCCATCCCTGTCCACTGACCCCTGGGTTAGGGAGGGTGTGAATCAGCCCGGGTTCCTGCTCCCCATCCCTGTCCACTGACCCCTGGGTTAGGGAGGGGGGGTGAATCAGCCCGGGTTCCTGCTCCCCATCCCTGTCCACTGACCCCTGGGTTAGGGAGGGGGTGTGAATCAGCCCGGGTTCCTGCTCCCCATCCCTGTCCACTGACCCCTGGGTTAGGGAGGGGGTGTGAATCAGCCCGGGTTCCTGCTCCCCCTCCCTGTCCACTGACCCCTGGGTTAGGGAGGGGTGTGAATCAGCCCGGGTTCCTGCTCCCCATCCCTGTCCACTGACCCCTGGGTTAGGGAGGGGGGTGTGAATCAGCCCGGGTTCCTGCTCCCCATCCCTGTCCACTGACCCCTGGGTTAGGGAGGGGTGTGAATCAGCCCGGGTTCCTGCTCCCCATCCCTGTCCACTGACCCCTGGGTTAGGGAGGGGGTGTGAATCAGCCCGGGTTCCTGCTCCCCATCCCTGTCCACTGACCCCTGGGTTAGGGAGGGGGGTGTGAATCAGCCCGGGTTCCTGCTCCCCATCCCTGTCCACTGACCCCTGGGTTAGGGAGGGGGGTGTGAATCAGCCCGGGTTCCTGCTCCCCATCCCTGTCCACTGACCCCTGGGTTAGGGAGGGGGTGTGAATCAGCCCGGGTTCCTGCTCCCCATCCCTGTCCACTGACCCCTGGGTTAGGGAGGGGGGTGTGAATCAGCCCGGGTTCCTGCTCCCCATCCCTGTCCACTGACCCCTGGGTTAGGGAGGGTGTGAATCAGCCCGGGTTCCTGCTCCCCATCCCTGTCCACTGACCCCTGGGTTAGGGAGGGGGGTGTGAATCAGCCCGGGTTCCTGCTCCCCATCCCTGTCCACTGACCCCTGGGTTAGGGAGGGGGGTGTGAATCAGCCCGGGTTCCTGCTCCCCATCCCTGTCCACTGACCCCTGGGTTAGGGAGGGGGTGTGAATCAGCCGGGTTCCTGCTCCCCATCCCTGTCCACTGACCCCTGGGTTAGGGAGGGGGGTGTGAATCAGCCCGGGTTCCTGCTCCCCATCCCTGTCCACTGACCCCTGGGTTAGGGAGGGGTGTGAATCAGCCCGGGTTCCTGCTCCCCATCCCTGTCCACTGACCCCTGGGTTAGGGAGGGGTGTGAATCAGCCCGGGTTCCTGCTCCCCATCCCTGTCCACTGACCCCTGGGTTAGGGAGGGGGTGTGAATCAGCCCGGGTTCCTGCTCCCCATCCCTGTCCACTGACCCCTGGGTTAGGGAGGGTGTGAATCAGCCCGGGTTCCTGCTCCCCATCCCTGTCCACTGACCCCTGGGTTAGGGAGGGGGGTGTGAATCAGCCCGGGTTTCCCTGGGATGTCGATAGGCTCTGGGATCACCCTGTGCGCTGCCCGCTCGTCATGTGGAAGTGCTGCCGGCCCCAGCGCTGCTCGGGAGCGGCCGGTACCTGAGCTCGCTCTCCCCTCCTGGGCCCAGCTTCAGCCTCGCCTCCCGTGTGGGGCCTGCGTGTGCTCCCCGGGCTGGGAAGGGGTTAATGCTGCAGGATTTTTGGGCACTGTGACAGTGTCAGCTCCTCCCCCTCTCTCAGTCACTGAGCTAATGACGCACATGAGACGTGAGGGTGAACATGTTCCCCGCTGTTAGAGGCCAGTCTATAAAAAACCTGCGGAGCATCAGGAAGTGTTACTGAGAGAGAGAGGGAGAGAGAGAAGCTGCAGCTGGGGCGAGAGAGAGAGAGGAAGTCCGACTTAATCAGACTGAGAGGACGAGAGGGAGAGATCTTCAGGGAACGAGAGAGGAACCAGCAGAGAGAGAGAGAGAGAGAGAGCTGGAAGAGACAGAGACAGAGAGAGAGGGGGACGGACGGATTCAGGAAGAGACGAGGAGACAGAGAGAGAGAGAGAGAGAGAGAGAGAGAGAGATCAGGATGTGCAGCTGTTGAGAACACCGATCCCTTCAGAGCGAGCGAGCCGGTGTCAGAGTCGACTCAGCCTCTGACGGTTTGTGCCGGGTCTCAGGCCCGGGTAACCTAGAAGCAGAGTTTACTCGCTTTGGACCGAAGCTCTCGGGTCACAAACAGCGTCGACCAGGAGATGGAGGCAGATCATCAGGTGAGTGAGGGGTCTGACATCAAGGTGATGGGGTGGGGGGAGGAGGAGGGAGCCAGACACTGGAGGGGTGGGGGGGTGGGGTGGTGTGGAGAGAAATAGGGGAGAGAGAGAGAGAGAGAGAGGAAGGGGAGAGGGAAGCAGAGGAGGGAGAGACGGAGGGGAGGGAGGGGGGGATGGAGAGAGGGTAGGAAGGCAGTCAGAGAGGGGAGGGAGAGATGGAGATGGGCTGGGATGCTGGGAGGGGGAACGGAGAGAGAGAGAGAGAGATGAGAATACATCGGGATGGAAAGAGAGCAGACGGAGAGAGTTTGGGAGAGAGGAGAAGTTGGGAGGGAGAATGGGAGCAGAGGGAGGGATAGAGAAAGAGGGAGGAAGGAGGGAAGATGGGGCACTCGACTGCCGACCGTACTCAGGTACAGGAGAGGGAAAATGTCAGCGACCCAGTTAAAACACATGCTGTTGTTTAAAGGTCAGTTAAAGGAGAGCTGAGGGGAGTAGAAAAATAGGAGAGAGGGAATGTGGTGGAGAAAGAGAGAGAGAGAGACGGGGGGGGGAGGATGGGGCAGTGGAGGGAACAGGGAGAGAGAGGGGGAAATGGGGAGAGGTGAGAGAGAGAGAGAGGTGTGTGGAACAGAAAGAGGGAAAGAGGGAATGTGCAAGGTGTGACAGAGGGAAGGAACGTGTGAGAGTGACAAAGGGAATGTGGGTGACAGAAGGGTTGTGGAATGGCGGAGAGAGGGATGTGTGAATTGGAGAGTGATGAGGAGATCTTGGGATGCTCAGAGCTGGAACGAGTAGGCAGGTTCCCTGGTTAATGGATAAGAGATTATCAGAAGCAGCAACTCATCACTTTATTATCTGGATCAGTGTCACAGCAATCAGTGGCTCTTGCCTAGTTAGCATGACCAACACGTGTCAATCTGAGCATGTAAGTGGGTGTGAGATTTCATGTGTGTGTATGTGAGATTCAGCGTGTAAATGTGAGAGTAATTGTGTGTGTAAATAAGTGAAATTGTTTGTGTAAGTGCGAGTGAGATTCTGTATGTAAATGTGAGTCTGTGTAAATGTGAGTGAGATTCTGTCTGTAAATATGTGTGTAAATGTGAGTCTGTGTGTAAATGTGAGTGAGATTCTGTCTGTAAATATGTGTGTAAATGTGAGTCTGTGTGTAAATGTGAGTGAGATTCTGTCTGTAAATATGTGTGTAAATGTGAGTCTGTGTGTAAATGTGAGTGAGATTCTGTCTGTAAATATGTGTGTAAATGTGTGTGTGTAAATGTGAGTGAGATTCTGTCTGTAAATATGTGTGTAAATGTGAGTGTGTGTAAATGTGAGTGAGATTCTGTCTGTAAATATGTGTGTAAATGTGAGTGAGATTCTGTCTGAAAATATATGTGTAAATGTGAGTGTGTGTAAATGTGAGATTCTGTCTGTATGTGTGTAAATGTGAGTGAGATTCTGTCTAAATATGTGTGTAAATGTGAGTCTGTGTGTAAATGTGAGTGAGATTCTGTCTAAATATGTGTGTAAATGTGAGTGAGATTCTGACTGTAAATATTGTGTAAATGTGAGTGAGATTCTGTCTGAAAATATGTGTTTAAATGTGTGTGTTTGTGTGTAAATGTGAGTCTAACTGAATGTGTAAATGTGTGAGATTCTGCTTGTGTGAATGTGTGTGTAAATGTGAGTGTGATTGTGTTTAAATGTGTGAGATTCTGCTAGTGTGAATGTGTGAGTTTGAAATTCTGAGCGTGTGAATGAGGTTGAGAGTAAATGTGAGTGAAACTCTGTTTCTCTAATAAACAGGATGTGGGCGTCTCTGTAAGGGCCGGTGTTTATTGCCAGTACCTAACTGCCCCTTGAGAAGGTGATGGGTGAGCTGCCTTCCTGAAGCACGGCAGTCCCCATGTGTTGTAGGTACACCCACAGCGCTGTTAGGGAGGGAGTTCCAGGATTTTGTCCTGTGTGGTGTAGGTACACCCACGGCGCTGTTAGGGAGGGAGTTCCAGGATTTTGTCCCGTGTGGTGTAGGTACACCCACGGCGCTGTTAGGGAGGGAGTTCCAGGATTTTGTCCCCTGTGGTGTAGGTACACCCACGGCGCTGTTAGGGAGGGAGTTCCAGGATTCTGACCCAGCGACATTTCTGAGTCTGGATGATGTGTAGCTTTGGGGGATCATCCAGGTGGTGCTGTTCCCGTGTGTCAGGATTAAAAAGTACCAGCTGAAAAGCTACTAGGCTCCCCCTTTCCCTCTCTCTCGCTGTCTGTCTCTCTCTGGTCTCTCTGCCTCTCTCTGGATGAGGAGCTGACCACATCTTTTTTGCCAGCAGCTATCAATGCCTATCTCCAACCTGCAAATCATCCCCCAACTCCACCCGTCTCAGTTGACCTGCTTGTCCCAACCTGTGTAACCTCCGCAAAATTCAGCTCGGCCAAAACTCTACTACCCCCGTGTCCGAACTCTCACCGAGTTCCTGTTCGACAAGACAGCCCCTACACCCCTCCCTATCTCTGTAACCTCCTCCAGCCCCTACACCCCTCCCTATCTCTGTAACCTCCTCCAGCCCCTACACACCTCCCTATCTCTGTAACCTCCTCCAGCCCCTACACCCCTCCCTATCTCTGTAACCTCCTCCAGCCCCTACACCCTCCCTATCTCTGTAACCTCCTCCCGCATCTACACCCCTCCCTATCTCTGTAACCTCCTCCCGCATCTACACCCCTCCCTATCTCTGTAACCTCCTCCAGCCCCTACACCCCTCCCTATCTCTGTAACCTCCTCCAGCCCCTACACCCCTCCCTATCTCTGTAACCTCCTCCAGTCCCTACACCCTCCCTATCTCTGAAACCTCCTCCAGCCCCTAAACCCCTCCCTGTCCCTGTAACCTCCTCCAGCCCCTACATCCCTCCCTATCCCTGTAACCTCCTCCAGCCCCTACACCCCTCCCTATCTCTGTAACCTCCTCCAGTCCCTACACCCCTCCCTATCTCTGTAACCTCCTCCAGCCCCTACACCCCTCCCTATCTGTGTAACCTCCTCCAGCCCCTACACCCCTCCCTATCTGTGTAACCTCCTCCAGCCCCTACACCCCTCCCTATCTGTGTAACCTCCTCCAGCCCCTACACCCCTCCCTATCTCTGTAACCTCCTCCAGCCCCTACACCCCTCCCTATCTCTGTAACCACCTCCAACCCCCTATACCCCTCCATATCTCTGTAATCTCCTCCAGCCCCTACACACCTCCCTACCTCTGTAACCTCCTCCCACCCTCCGTGATCTCTGCACTCCTCCAATTCCAGCCTCTTGACCATCCCTCGATTCCCATCGCTCCACCATTGGCGGCCGGGCCTTCAGCTGTCTGAGATGGGGTCTGAGCTCGGGAATTCCCTCCCTAACCCTCCCCTTCACTTTCCCCTTTACACCGCCCTCTTTGACCCAGCTTTTTGCCACTTGGCTGGGTACCCCCTCATGTGACACCGTGTCATTCTTGGATTTATATTCATGATTCCTCGCCACACTTTGGGATCTGTTACGATGCTGTCGCTCTATGGAAATACAAAATAGAAGTTGTTGTTCTCCCCTCCCTCTCCCTCTCTCTCTCTGTCCTTTGATGCCTCAATCTCCCTCTCTCTCACTCCTCTTCAGTTTCTCTCTCTCTGACCCTCTCTGTCTCCCTGACCCTCTCTGACCCTCTCTCTCTCTCTCTGACCCTCTCTGTCTCCCTGATCCTCTCTGTCTCTCTCTCTCTCTCTCTCTATCTCTCTCGCTCTCTCTGTCTCTCTCTGTCTCTCTCGCTCTCTCTCTCTGTCTCTCTCGCTCTCTCTCTCTGACCCTTTCTGTCTCCCTGACCCTCTCTGTCTCTATCTCTCTGACCCTCTCTGTCTCTCTGACCCTCTCTGTCTCTCTCGCTCTCTCTCTCTCTGTCTCTCTGACCCTCTCTGTCTCCGTGACCCTTTCTGTCTCTCTCGCTCTCTCTCTCTATCTCTCTCGCTCTCTCTGTCTCTCTGACCCTCTCTGTCTCTCTCTCTGTCTCTCTCGCTCTCTCTCTCTGTCTCTCTCGCTCTCTCTCTCTGACCCTTTCTGTCTCCCTGACCCTCTCTGTCTCTGTCTCCCTGACCCTCTCTGTCTCCCTGACCCTCTCTGTCTCTCTGACCCTCTCTGTCTCTCTCGCTCTCTCTCTCTCTGTCTCTCTGACCCTCTCTGTCTCCGTGACCCTCTCTGTCTCTCTCGCTCTCTCTCTCTATCTCTCTCGCTCTCTCTGTCTCCCTGACCCTCTCTCTCTCCCTGACCCTCTCTGTCTCCCTGACCCTCTCTGTCTCTCTCGCTCTCTCTGACCCTCTCTGTCTCTCTCGCTCTCTCTCTCTCTCTCTCTGTCTCACTGACCCGCTGTCTCTCTGACCCTCTCTGTCTCTCTCTCTTTCTCTCTCTGTCTCTCTGACCCTCTCTGTCTCTCTCGCTCTCTCTGACCCTCTCTGTCTCTCTCGCTCTCTCTCTCTCTCTCTCTGTCTCACTGACCCGCTGTCTCTCTGAACCTCTCTGTCTCTCTCGATTTCTCTCTCTGTCTCTCTGACCCTCTCTGTCTCTCTGACCCTCTCTGTCTCCCTGACCCTCTCTGTCTTACTGAACCTCTCTGTCTCTCTCGCTCTCTCTCTCTCTCCCTGACCCTCTCTGTCTCCCTGACCCTCTCTGTCTCCCTAACCCTCTCTGTCTCCCTAACCCTCTCTGTCTCTCTGCCCCTCTCTGTCTCTCTCGCTC
Organism: Carcharodon carcharias; assembly: GCF_017639515.1. Lineage (NCBI taxonomy): Eukaryota > Metazoa > Chordata > Chondrichthyes > Lamniformes > Lamnidae > Carcharodon > Carcharodon carcharias. Next base: position 14,826 of record NW_024470953.1, read on the forward strand.
TCTCTCTCTGTCTCTCTGACCCTCTCTGTCTCTCTCGCTCTCTCTCTCTCTGTCTCTCTGACCCTCTTTGTCTCTCTCGCTCTCTCTCTGACCCTCTCTGTCTCTCTGTCTGTCTCTCTCTGTCTCTCTGACCCTCTCTGTCTCTCTCGCTCTCTGTCTCTGTCTCTCTGACCCACTCTGTCTCTCTCGCTCTCTCTGTCTCTCTCACTCTGTTTCTGTCTCTCTGACCCTCTCTGTCTCTCTCGCTCTCTCTGTCTCTCTCGCTCTCTCTCTGTCTCTCTCGCTCTCTCTCTGTCTCTCTGTCTCTCTCGCTCTCTGTCTCTGACCTCTCTCTGTCTCTCTCTGTCTCTCTCTCTGTCTCTCTTCTCTCACTCTCTTACTGTCTCTCTGACCTCTCTCTCCCCCTTTCTCTCCGTGTCCCTTAACATCTCAATCTATCTCTCTCTCTTGCTCCTCCTCTTCAGCCTCTCTCTCTCTCTCTCTCTCTCTCTTTCCCTCCCCCCTTCCCTCCCTCTCTCTCTCTGTCATGTTCGGTTTAACACTGGGGACACTGTGGGATGGGACAGTGCACGGTGTGAGACTCAGTGCTCTGTCTCAATCTCTCTCTCGCTGTCTGTCTCTCTCTGGTCTCCCTCTCTCTCTGTCATGTTCGGTTTAACACTGACCACAGTGTGGGATGGGACAGTGCTCGGTGTGAGACTCAGTGCTCTGTCTCACTCTGTCTCTCGCTGTCTGTCTCTCTCTGGTCTCCCTTTCACTCTGTCATGTTCGGTTTAACACTGGGGACACTGTGGGATGGGACAGTGCTCGGTGTGAGACTCAGAGCTGAGCCAGGGTGAGGCTGGTGATCCTATTAAGAGATAAAAAACACAAAACTGTGAATGCTGGGAATCCAAAGCAAAAACAGAATTACCTGGGAGAACTATCCTATTAGGTGCTGATCTGTGAGTAATCTCAGTCCAGCCTCAGGCGGACTCCTATCTCCCGTGACAGGCGCCTGTGTCCAAAGCAGCACCCCAGCCACCCGCTACAACAACAACTTGTGTTCAGGTAGCACCGGGAGCCTGGAAAAACACCGCAGGCGTAGTGACAGGGGTGCAGATCAGACACTGAGCCAACACGGAGCCACAATGGGGGGGGGGGTGAGGGGTGGGGTGGGGTGGGGGGGTTACTCGCGACCAGCGAGCAGCAGCTTGTCAGAGGTTGGATTTAAGGAGGAGAGGGTGATGGGAATCCTATCATCGCTGTGATCTGCTTACTGTCCCCCACCTCCCCTCCCACACCACCCTACCCCCCCCATACCCCCCACCCACCCCCCACCCCCTCACCACCCTACCCCCCCCCATACCCCCCACCCACCCCCCCACCCCCTCACCATCCCTACCCCCCCCATACCCCCCACCCACCCCCCCACCCCCTCACCACCCTACCCCCCCCATACCCCCCACCCACCCCCCCCACCCCCTCACCACCCTACCCCCCCCATACCCCCCACCCACCCCCCCCCACCCCCTCACCACCCTACCCCCCCCATACCCCCCACCCACCCCCCCCACCCCCCTCACCACCCTACCCCCCCCATAACCCCCACCCACCCCCCCCACCCCCTCACCACCCTACCCCCCCCATACCCCCCACCCCCCCCACCCCCTCACCACCCTACCCCCCCCCCATACCCCCCACCCACCCCCCCACCCCCTCACCATCCCTACCCCCCCCATACCCCCCACCCACCCCCCCCACCCCCTCACCACCCTACCCCCCCCATAACCCCCACCCACCCCCCCCACCCCCTCACCACCCTACCCCCCCCATACCCCCCACCCACCCCCCCCACCCCCTCCCTCACCCCCCTATAGCCCCCAACACCCCCCCATACCCCCCACCCACCCCCCCCACCCCCTCACCACCCTACCCCCCCCCCCATACCCCCCACCCACCCCCCCACCCCCTCACCACCCTACCCCCCCCCATACCCCCCACCCACCCCCCCCCACCCCGTCACCACCCTACCCCCCCCATACCCCCCACCCACCCCCCCACCCCCTCACCATCCCTACCCCACCGATACCCCCCACCCACCCCCCCCACCCCCTCACCACCCTACCCCCCCCATACCCCCCACCCACCCCCCCCACCCCCTCCCTCACCCCCCTATAGCCCCCAACGCCCCCCACTCCACCCCCCGCACACCCCCCTCCCCTCCCACACCACCCTAACCTCCCCCATACCCCCCACCGACCCCCCCACCCCCTCACCATCCCTACCCCCCCCCAACCCTCCCCCATCCCCCTACCTCCCCCACCACCCCTCCCCCCCTCCATCACCCCCCTACCCCGCCACCACACACCCTACCCCCCCATACACCCCCACCACTGCCACTCCCTCCTCACTCACACCCCCGTCACTCCCTCCTCACTCACACCCCCCGTCACTCCCTCCTCACTCACACCCCCCGTCACTCCCTCCTCACTCACACCCCCGTCACTCCCTCCTCACTCACACCCCCCGTCACTCCCTCCTCACTCACACCCCCCGTCATGTCCTCCTCACTCAGACACTGTCACTCCCTCCTCACTCACACCCCCGTCACTCCCTCCTCACTCACACCCCCCGTCACTCCTCCTCACTCACACCCCCGTCACTCCCTCCTCACTCACACCCCCCGTCACTCCCTCCTCACTCACACCCCCCGTCACTCCCTCCTCACTCACACCCCCCGTCACTCCCTCCTCACTCACACCCCCCGTCACTCCCTCCTCACTCACACCCCCCGTCATGTCCTCCTCACTCAGACACTGTCACTCCCTCCTCACTCACACCCCCGTCACTCCCTCCTCACTCACACCCCCCGTCACTCCCTCCTCACTCACACCCCCCGTCACTCCCTCCTCACTCACACCCCCCGTCACTCCCTCCTCACTCACACCCCCCGTCACTCCCTCCTCACTCACACCCCCCGTCACTCCCTCCTCACTCACACCCCCCGTCACTCCCTCCTCACTCACACCCCCCGTCACTCCCTCCTCACTCACACCCCCCGTCACTCCCTCCTCCCTCACACCCCCCGTCACTCCCTCCTCACTCACACCCCCCGTCATGTCCTCCTCACTCAGACACTGTCACTCCCTCCTCACTCACACCCCCGTCACTCCCTCCTCACTCACACCCCCCGTCACTCCTCCTCACTCACACCCCCCGTCACTCCCTCCTCACTCACACCCCCCGTCACTCCCTCCTCACTCACACCCCCCGTCACTCCCTCCTCACTCACACCCCCCGTCACTCCCTCCTCACTCACACCCCCGTCACTCTCCCTCCTCACTCACACCCCCGTCATGTCCTCCTCACTCAGACACTGTCACTCCCTCCTCACTCACACCCCCCGTCACTCCCTCCTCACTCACACCCCCCATCACTCCCTCCTCACTCACACCCCCCGTCACTCCCTCCTCACTCACACCCCCCGTCACTCCCTCCTCACTCACACCCCCCGTCACTCCCTCCTCACTCACACCCCCCGTCACTCCCTCCTCACTCACACCCCCCGTCACTCCCTCCTCACTCACACCCCCCGTCACTCCCTCCTCACTCACACCCCCGTCACTCCCTCCTCACTCACACCCCCCGTCACTCCCTCCTCACTCACACCCCCCGTCACTCCCTCCTCACTCACACCCCCCGTCACTCCCTCCTCACTCACACCCCCCGTCACTCCCTCCTCACTCACACCCCCCGTCACTCCCTCCTCACTCACACCCCCCGTCACTCCCTCCTCACTCACACCCCCCGTCACTCCCTCCTCACTCACACCCCCCGTCACTCCCTCCTCACTCACACCCCCGTCACTCCCTCCTCACTCACACCCCCGTCACTCCCTCCTCACTCAGACCCCCCGTCACTCCCTCCTCACTCACACCCCCCGTCACTCCCTCCTCACTCACACCCCCCGTCACTCCCTCCTCACTCAGACACTGTCACTCCCTCCTCATTCACACCCCCCGTCACTCCCTCCTCATTCACACCCCCTGTCACTCCCTCCTCACTCACACCCCCGTCACTCCCTCCTCACTCACACCCCCCGTCACTCCCTCCTCATTCACACCCCCGTCACTCCCTCCTCACTCACACCCCCGTCACTCCCTCCTCACTCACACCCCCCGTCACTCCCTCCTCACTCACACCCCCCGTCACTCCCTCCTCACTCACACCCCCCGTCACTCCCTCCTCACTCACACCCCCCGTCACTCCCTCCTCACTCACACCCCCCGTCACTCCCTCCTCACTCACACCCCCCGTCACTCCCTCCTCACTCACACCCCCCGTCACTCCCTCCTCACTCACACCCCCGTCACTCCCTCCTCACTCACACCCCCCGTCACTCCCTCCTCACTCACACCCCCCGTCACTCCCTCCTCACTCACACCCCCGTCACTCCCTCCTCACTCACACCCCCGTCACTCCCTCCTCACTCAGACCCCCCGTCACTCCCTCCTCACTCACACCCCCCGTCACTCCCTCCTCACTCACACCCCCCGTCACTCCCTCCTCACTCAGACACTGTCACTCCCTCCTCATTCACACCCCCCGTCACTCCCTCCTCATTCACACCCCCTGTCACTCCCTCCTCACTCACACCCCCGTCACTCCCTCCTCACTCACACCCCCCGTCACTCCCTCCTCATTCACACCCCCGTCACTCCCTCCTCACTCACACCCCCGTCACTCCCTCCTCACTCACACCCCCCGTCACTCCCTCCTCACTCACACCCCCGTCACTCCCTCCTCATTCACACCCCCCGTCACTCCCTCCTCACTCACACCCCCGTCACTCCCTCCTCACTCACACCCCCCGTCACTCCCTCCTCATTCACACCCCCCGTCACTCCCTCCTCACTCATACCCCCGTCACTCCCTCCTCACTCACATCCCCCGTCACTCCCTCCTCATTCACACCCCCGTCACTCCCTCCTCACTCACACCCCCCGTCACTCCCTCCTCACTCACACCCCCCGTCACTCCCTCCTCATTCACACCCCCGTCACTCCCTCCTCACTCACACCCCCGTCACTCCCTCCTCACTCACACCCCCCGTCACTCCCTCCTCATTCACACCCCCCGTCACTCCCTCCTCATTCACACCCCCCGTCACTCCCTCCTCACTCACACCCCCCATCACACCCTCCTCACTCACACCCCCGTCACTCCCTCCTCACTCACACCCCCGTCACTCCCTCCTCACTCACACCCCCGTCACTCCCTCCTCACTCAGACACTGTCACTCCCTCCTCACTCACACCCCCGTCACTCCCTCCTCACTCACACCCCCGTCACTCCCTCCTCACTCAGACACTGTCACTCCCTCCTCACTCACAACCATCGTCACTCCCTCCTCACTCAGACCCCCCGTCACTCCCTCCTCACTCAGCCGCTGCTCCGCTCTCCGCTGTCATGGTCAGAGAGGCTGGAGGAGGTTACAGAGATAGGGAGGGGTGTAGGAGCTGGAGGAGGTTACAGAGATAGGGAGGGGTGTAGGGGCTGGAGGAGGTTACAGAGATAGGGAGGGGTGTAGGGGCTGGAGGAGGTTACAGAGATAGGGAGAGGTGTAGGGGCTGGAGGAGGTTACAGAGATAAGGAGAGGTGTAAGGGCTGGAGGAGGTTACAGAGATAGGGAGGGGTGTAGGGGCTGGAGGTGGTTACAGAGATAGGGAGGGGTGTAGGGGCTGGAGGAGGTTACAGAGATATGGAGGGGTGTAGGGGCTGGAGGAGTTTACAGAGATAGGGATGTAGGGGCTGGAGGAGGTTACAGAGATAGGGAGGGGTGTAGGGGCTGGAGGAGTTTACAGAGATAGGGAGGGGTGTAAGAGCTGTAGGAGGTTACAGAGATAGGGAGGGGTGTAGTGGCTGGAGGAGGTTACAGAGATAGGGAGGGGTGTAGGGGGTTGGAGTTGGTTACAGTAATAGGGAGGGGTGTAGGGGCTGGATGAGGTTACAGAGATAGGGAGGGTTGTAGGGGCTGGAGGAGGTTACAGAGATGGGGAGGGTCAGAGAGTCTGGAGGAGGTTACAGAGATAGGGAGTGGTTTAGGGGCTGGAGGAGGTTACAGAGATAGGGAGGGGTGTAGGGTCTGGAGCAGGTTACAGAGATAGGGAGCGGTGTAGGGGCTGGAGGAGGTTACAGAGATAGGGAGGGTCAGAGAGTCTGGAGGAGGTTACAGAGATAGGGAGGGTCAGAGAGTCTGGAGGAGGTTACAGAGATGGGGATGGTCAGAGAGTCTGGAGGAGGTTACAGAGACGGGGAGGGTCAGAGAGTCTGGAGGAGGTTACAGAGACGGGGAGGGTCAGAGAGTCTGGAGGAGGTTACAGAGACGGGGAGGATCAGAGAGTCTGGAGGAGGTTACAGAGATGGGGAGGGTCAGAGAGTCTGGAGGAGGTTACAGAGACGGGGAGTGTCAGAGATTCTGGAGGAGGTTACAGAGATAGGGAGGGTCAGAGAGTCTGGAGGAGGTTACAGAGATGGGGAGGGTCAGAGAGTCTGGAGGAGGTTACAGAGACGGGGAGGGTCAGAGAGTCTGGAGGAGGTTACAGAGATAGGGAGGGTCAGAGAGTCTGGAGGAGGTTACAGAGATATGGAGGGGTGTAGGGGCTGGAGGAGGTTACAGAGATAGGGAGGGGTGTAGGGGGCTGAAGGAGGTTACAGAGATAGGGAGCTGTGTAGGAACTGGAGGAGGTTACACAGATAGGGAGGGGTGTAGGGGCAGGAGGAGGTTACAGAGATAGGGAGGTGTGTAGGGGCTGGAGGAGGTTACAGAGATAGGGAGGGGTGTAGGGGCTGGAGGAGGTTACAGAGATAGGGAGGGGTGTAGGGGCTGGAGGAGGTTACAGAGATAGGGAGGGGTGTAGGGGCTGGAGGAGGTTACAGAGATAGGGAGGGGTGTAGGGGCTGGAGGTGGTTACAGAGATAGGGAGGGGTGTAGATGCGGGAGGAGGTTACAGAGATAGGGAGGGGTGTAGGGGCTGGAGGAGGTTACAGAGATAGGGAGGGGTGTAGATGCGGGAGGAGGTTACAGAGATAGGGAGGGGTGTAGGGGCTGGAGGAGGTACAAGGATAGGGAGGTGTGTAGGGGTTGGAGGAGGTTACAGAGATAGGGAGGGGTGTAGGGGCTGGAGGAGGTTACAGAGATAGGGAGGGGTGTAGTGGCTGGAGGAGGTTACAGAGATAGGGAGGGGTGTAGGGGCTGGATGAGGTTACAGAGATATGGAGGGGTGTAGGGGCTGGAGGAGGTTACAGAGATAGGGAGGGGTGTAGGAGCTGGAGGAGGTTACAGAGATAGGGAGTGGTGTAGGGGCTGGAGGAGGTTACAGAGATAGGGAGGGGTGTAGGGGCTGGAGAAGGTTACAGAGATAGGGAGGGGTGTAGGGGCTGGAGGAGGTTACAGAGATAGGGAGGGGTGTAGGGGCAGGAGGAGGTGACAGAGATAGGGAGGGGCCGGAGCCTGGATTGAGTAAGAGGGATGTTTAGTAATGGAGGTGTCTGTCCCCTCACTGGGAGTCAGTGTGTGTCAGCGAGCATGAGGCAGGTGAGGGGTAACTGGGATTCAGTGTGAGTTTGGACACCGGGGGCAGGTACAGGGTTTGCGAGGAGCTGAACAATCCCAGGGACCTCGGGACATTATCTCTGCCCCACTGCCCAGCGCCGTGTGGATATATCAACCCCAGGGAGCAGGGAACGGTTGTGGCCCCCTCCCAGGGCTCAGGAAAGGGGCAAAGTATCCGACAGAGAGGCTGTGTTCCCTCGAGTAACCCTACCCTTTCCTACACAGGCTCGCATGACCGCTCGCCTCATCTACGCTGTCTTCGTGGCTGTGATTGGTTCCATTCAGTTCGGCTACAACATTGGAGTTATCAACGCACCAGACAAGGTAAAGAGACAAGGCTTAGGGAAGGGGGTAAATCAGCCCGGGTTCCTGCTCCCCATCCCTGTCCACTGACCCCTGGGTTAGGGAGGGGGGTGAATCAGCCCGGGTTCCTGCTCCCCATCCCTGTCCACTGACCCCTGGGTTAGGGAGGGGTGTGAATCAGCCCGGGTTCCTGCTCCCCATCCCTGTCCACTGACCCCTGGGTTAGGGAGGGGGGTGTGAATCAGCCCGGGTTCCTGCTCCCCATCCCTGTCCACTGACCCCTGGGTTAGGGAGGGGGGTGTGAATCAGCCCGGGTTCCTGCTCCCCATCCCTGTCCACTGACCCCTGGGTTAGGGAGGGGGGTGAATCAGCCCGGGTTCCTGCTCCCCATCCCTGTCCACTGACCCCTGGGTTAGGGAGGGGGGTGTGAATCAGCCCGGGTTCCTGCTCCCCATCCCTGTCCACTGACCCCTGGGTTAGGGAGGGGGGTGAATCAGCCCGGGTTCCTGCTCCCCATCCCTGTCCACTGACCCCTGGGTTAGGGAGGGGGGTGAATCAGCCCGGGTTCCTGCTCCCCATCCCTGTCCACTGACCCCTGGGTTAGGGAGGGGGGTGAATCAGCCCGGGTTCCTGCTCCCCATCCCTGTCCACTGACCCCTGGGTTAGGGAGGGGGGTGAATCAGCCCGGGTTCCTGCTCCCCATCCCTGTCCACTGACCCCTGGGTTAGGGAGGGGTGTGAATCAGCCCGGGTTCCTGCTCCCCATCCCTGTCCACTGACCCCTGGGTTAGGGAGGGGGGTGAATCAGCCCGGGTTCCTGCTCCCCATCCCTGTCCACTGACCCCTGGGTTAGGGAGGGGTGTGAATCAGCCCGGGTTCCTGCTCCCCATCCCTGTCCACTGACCCCTGGGTTAGGGAGGGGGGTGAATCAGCCCGGGTTCCTGCTCCCCATCCCTGTCCACTGACCCCTGGGTTAGGGAGGGGGTGTGAATCAGCCCGGGTTCCTGCTCCCCATCCCTGTCCACTGACCCCTGGGTTAGGGAGGGGGGTGTGAATCAGCCCGGGTTCCTGCTCCCCATCCCTGTCCACTGACCCCTGGGTTAGGGAGGGGTGTGAATCAGCCCGGGTTCCTGCTCCCCATCCCTGTCCACTGACCCCTGGGTTAGGGAGGGGGGTGAATCAGCCCGGGTTCCTGCTCCCCATCCCTGTCCACTGACCCCTGGGTTAGGGAGGGGGTGTGAATCAGCCCGGGTTCCTGCTCCCCATCCCTGTCCACTGACCCCTGGGTTAGGGAGGGGGGTGTGAATCAGCCCGGGTTCCTGCTCCCCATCCCTGTCCACTGACCCCTGGGTTAGGGAGGGGTGTGAATCAGCCCGGGTTCCTGCTCCCCATCCCTGTCCACTGACCCCTGGGTTAGGGAGGGGGGTGTGAATCAGCCCGGGTTCCTGCTCCCCATCCCTGTCCACTGACCCCTGGGTTAGGGAGGGTGTGAATCAGCCCGGGTTCCTGCTCCCCATCCCTGTCCACTGACCCCTGGGTTAGGGAGGGGGTGTGAATCAGCCCGGGTTCCTGCTCCCCATCCCTGTCCACTGACCCCTGGGTTAGGGAGGGGGTGTGAATCAGCCCGGGTTCCTGCTCCCCATCCCTGTCCACTGACCCCTGGGTTAGGGAGGGGGGTGAATCAGCCCGGGTTCCTGCTCCCCATCCCTGTCCACTGACCCCTGGGTTAGGGAGGGGGTGTGAATCAGCCCGGGTTCCTGCTCCCCATCCCTGTCCACTGACCCCTGGGTTAGGGAGGGGTGTGAATCAGCCCGGGTTCCTGCTCCCCATCCCTGTCCACTGACCCCTGGGTTAGGGAGGGGTGTGAATCAGCCCGGGTTCCTGCTCCCCATCCCTGTCCACTGACCCCTGGGTTAGGGAGGGGGTGTGAATCAGCCCGGGTTCCTGCTCCCCATCCCTGTCCACTGACCCCTGGGTTAGGGAGGGGTGTGAATCAGCCCGGGTTCCTGCTCCCCATCCCTGTCCACTGACCCCTGGGTTAGGGAGGGGTGTGAATCAGCCCGGGTTCCTGCTCCCCATCCCTGTCCACTGACCCCTGGGTTAGGGAGGGGTGTGAATCAGCCCGGGTTCCTGCTCCCCATCCCTGTCCACTGACCCCTGGGTTAGGGAGGGGGGTGTGAATCAGCCCGGGTTCCTGCTCCCCATCCCTGTCCACTGACCCCTGGGTTAGGGAGGGGGGTGAATCAGCCCGGGTTCCTGCTCCCCATCCCTGTCCACTGACCCCTGGGTTAGGGAGGGGGTGTGAATCAGCCCGGGTTCCTGCTCCCCATCCCTGTCCACTGACCCCTGGGTTAGGGAGGGGGGTGAATCAGCCCGGGTTCCTGCTCCCCATCCCTGTCCACTGACCCCTGGGTTAGGGAGGGGGGTGTGAATCAGCCCGGGTTCCTGCTCCCCATCCCTGTCCACTGACCCCTGGGTTAGGGAGGGGGTGTGAATCAGCCCGGGTTCCTGCTCCCCATCCCTGTCCACTGACCCCTGGGTTAGGGAGGGGGGTGAATCAGCCCGGGTTCCTGCTCCCCATCCCTGTCCACTGACCCCTGGGTTAGGGAGGGGGGTGTGAATCAGCCCGGGTTCCTGCTCCCCATCCCTGTCCACTGACCCCTGGGTTAGGGAGGGGTGTGAATCAGCCCGGGTTCCTGCTCCCCATCCCTGTCCACTGACCCCTGGGTTAGGGAGGGGGGTGAATCAGCCCGGGTTCCTGCTCCCCATCCCTGTCCACTGACCCCTGGGTTAGGGAGGGGGGTGTGAATCAGCCCGGGTTCCTGCTCCCCATCCCTGTCCACTGACCCCTGGGTTAGGGAGGGGGGTGAATCAGCCCGGGTTCCTGCTCCCCATCCCTGTCCACTGACCCCTGGGTTAGGGAGGGGGTGTGAATCAGCCCGGGTTCCTGCTCCCCATCCCTGTCCACTGACCCCTGGGTTAGGGAGGGGGTGTGAATCAGCCCGGGTTCCTGCTCCCCATCCCTGTCCACTGACCCCTGGGTTAGGGAGGGGTGTGAATCAGCCCGGGTTCCTGCTCCCCATCCCTGTCCACTGACCCCTGGGTTAGGGAGGGGGTGTGAATCAGCCCGGGTTCCTGCTCCCCATCCCTGTCCACTGACCCCTGGGTTAGGGAGGGTGGGTGAATCAGCCCGGGTTCCTGCTCCCAATCCCTGTCCACTGACCCCTGGGGTAGGGAGGGGAGTGAATCCGCCAAGGTTCCTGCTCCCAATCCCTGTCCACTGACCCCTGGGTTAGGGAGGGGGGTGTGAATCAGCCCGGGTTCCTGCTCCCAATCCCTATCCACTGACCCCCTGGGGTAGGGAGGGGAGTGAATCCGCCCGGGTTCCTGCTCCCCATCCCTGTCCACTGACCCCTGGGTTAGGGAGGGGGGTGAATCAGCCCGGGTTCCTGCTCCCCATCCCTGTCCACTGACCCCTGGGTTAGGGAGGGGGTGTGAATCAGCCCGGGTTCCTGCTCCCCATCCCTGTCCACTGACCCCTGGGTTAGGGAGGGGGGTGAATCAGCCCGGGTTCCTGCTCCCCATCCCTGTCCACTGACCCCTGGGTTAGGGAGGGGGTGTGAATCAGCCCGGGTTCCTGCTCCCCATCCCTGTCCACTGACCCCTGGGTTAGGGAGGGGGGTGTGAATCAGCCCGGGTTCCTGCTCCCCATCCCTGTCCACTGACCCCTGGGTTAGGGAGGGGTGTGAATCAGCCCGGGTTCCTGCTCCCCATCCCTGTCCACTGACCCCTGGGTTAGGGAGGGGGTGTGAATCAGCCCGGGTTCCTGCTCCCCATCCCTGTCCACTGACCCCTGGGTTAGGGAGGGGGTGTGAATCAGCCCGGGTTCCTGCTCCCCATCCCTGTCCACTGACCCCTGGGTTAGGGAGGGGGTGTGAATCAGCCCGGGTTCCTGCTCCCCATCCCTGTCCACTGACCCCTGGGTTAGGGAGGGGGTGTGAATCAGCCCGGGTTCCTGCTCCCCATCCCTGTCCACTGACCCCTGGGTTAGGGAGGGGGTGTGAATCAGCCCGGGTTCCTGCTCCCCATCCCTGTCCACTGACCCCTGGGTTAGGGAGGGGGTGTGAATCAGCCCGGGTTCCTGCTCCCCATCCCTGTCCACTGACCCCTGGGTTAGGGAGGGGGGTGTGAATCAGCCCGGGTTCCTGCTCCCCATCCCTGTCCACTGACCCCTGGGTTAGGGAGGGGGTGTGAATCAGCCCGGGTTCCTGCTCCCCATCCCTGTCCACTGACCCCTGGGTTAGGGAGGGGGTGTGAATCAGCCCGGGTTCCTGCTCCCCATCCCTGTCCACTGACCCCTGGGTTAGGGAGGGGGTGTGAATCAGCCCGGGTTCCTGCTCCCCATCCCTGTCCACTGACCCCTGGGTTAGGGAGGGGGTGTGAATCAGCCCGGGTTCCTGCTCCCCATCCCTGTCCACTGACCCCTGGGTTAGGGAGGGGGTGTGAATCAGCCCGGGTTCCTGCTCCCCATCCCTGTCCACTGACCCCTGGGTTAGGGAGGGGTGTGAATCAGCCCGGGTTCCTGCTCCCCATCCCTGTCCACTGACCCCTGGGTTAGGGAGGGGGTGTGAATCAGCCCGGGTTCCTGCTCCCCATCCCTGTCCACTGACCCCTGGGTTAGGGAGGGGGTGTGAATCAGCCCGGGTTCCTGCTCCCCATCCCTGTCCACTGACCCCTGGGTTAGGGAGGGGTGTGAATCAGCCCGGGTTCCTGCTCCCCATCCCTGTCCACTGACCCCTGGGTTAGGGAGGGGGGTGTGAATCAGCCCGGGTTCCTGCTCCCCATCCCTGTCCACTGACCCCTGGGTTAGGGAGGGGGGTGAATCAGCCCGGGTTCCTGCTCCCCATCCCTGTCCACTGACCCCTGGGTTAGGGAGGGGGTGTGAATCAGCCCGGGTTCCTGCTCCCCATCCCTGTCCACTGACCCCTGGGTTAGGGAGGGGGTGTGAATCAGCCCGGGTTCCTGCTCCCCATCCCTGTCCACTGACCCCTGGGTTAGGGAGGGGGTGTGAATCAGCCCGGGTTCCTGCTCCCCATCCCTGTCCACTGACCCCTGGGTTAGGGAGGGGTGTGAATCAGCCCGGGTTCCTGCTCCCCATCCCTGTCCACTGACCCCTGGGTTAGGGAGGGGGTGTGAATCAGCCCGGGTTCCTGCTCCCCATCCCTGTCCACTGACCCCTGGGTTAGGGAGGCGGGTGAATCAGCCCGGGTTCCTGCTCCCCATCCCTGTCCACTGACCCCTGGGTTAGGGAGGGGTGTGAATCAGCCCGGGTTCCTGCTCCCCATCCCTGTCCACTGACCCCTGGGTTAGGGAGGGGGGGTGTGAATCAGCCCGGGTTCCTGCTCCCCATCCCTGTCCACTGACCCCTGGGTTAGGGAGGGGGGTGAATCAGCCCGGGTTCCTGCTCCCCATCCCTGTCCACTGACCCCTGGGTTAGGGAGGGGGTGTGAATCAGCCCGGGTTCCTGCTCCCCATCCCTGTCCACTGACCCCTGGGTTAGGGAGGGGGGTGAATCAGCCCGGGTTCCTGCTCCCCATCCCTGTCCACTGACCCCTGGGTTAGGGAGGGGGTGTGAATCAGCCCGGGTTCCTGCTCCCCATCCCTGTCCACTGACCCCTGGGTTAGGGAGGGGGTGTGAATCAGCCCGGGTTCCTGCTCCCCATCCCTGTCCACTGACCCCTGGGTTAGGGAGGGGGTGTGAATCAGCCCGGGTTCCTGCTCCCCATCCCTGTCCACTGACCCCTGGGTTAGGGAGGGGGTGTGAATCAGCCCGGGTTCCTGCTCCCCATCCCTGTCCACTGACCCCTGGGTTAGGGAGGGGGGTGTGAATCAGCCCGGGTTCCTGCTCCCCATCCCTGTCCACTGACCCCTGGGTTAGGGAGGGGGTGTGAATCAGCCCGGGTTCCTGCTCCCCATCCCTGTCCACTGACCCCTGGGTTAGGGAGGGGGGTGAATCAGCCCGGGTTCCTGCTCCCCATCCCTGTCCACTGACCCCTGGGTTAGGGAGGGGGGTGTGAATCAGCCCGGGTTCCTGCTCCCCATCCCTGTCCACTGACCCCTGGGTTAGGGAGGGGGTGTGAATCAGCCCGGGTTCCTGCTCCCCATCCCTGTCCACTGACCCCTGGGTTAGGGAGGGGGTGTGAATCAGCCCGGGTTCCTGCTCCCCATCCCTGTCCACTGACCCCTGGGTTAGGGAGGGGTGTGAATCAGCCCGGGTTCCTGCTCCCCATCCCTGTCCACTGACCCCTGGGTTAGGGAGGGGGTGTGAATCAGCCCGGGTTCCTGCTCCCCATCCCTGTCCACTGACCCCTGGGTTAGGGAGGGGGTGTGAATCAGCCCGGGTTCCTGCTCCCCATCCCTGTCCACTGACCCCTGGGTTAGGGAGGGGGTGTGAATCAGCCCGGGTTCCTGCTCCCCATCCCTGTCCACTGACCCCTGGGTTAGGGAGGGGGGTGAATCAGCCCGGGTTCCTGCTCCCCATCCCTGTCCACTGACCCCTGGGTTAGGGAGGGGGTGTGAATCAGCCCGGGTTCCTGCTCCCCATCCCTGTCCACTGACCCCTGGGTTAGGGAGGGGGGTGTGAATCAGCCCGGGTTCCTGCTCCCCATCCCTGTCCACTGACCCCTGGGTTAGGGAGGGGGTGTGAATCAGCCCGGGTTCCTGCTCCCCATCCCTGTCCACTGACCCCTGGGTTAGGGAGGGGTGTGAATCAGCCCGGGTTCCTGCTCCCCATCCCTGTCCACTGACCCCTGGGTTAGGGAGGGGGTGTGAATCAGCCCGGGTTCCTGCTCCCCATCCCTGTCCACTGACCCCTGGGTTAGGGAGGGGGTGTGAATCAGCCCGGGTTCCTGCTCCCCATCCCTGTCCACTGACCCCTGGGTTAGGGAGGGGGGGTGAATCAGCCCGGGTTCCTGCTCCCCATCCCTGTCCACTGACCCCTGGGTTAGGGAGGGGGTGTGAATCAGCCCGGGTTCCTGCTCCCCATCCCTGTCCACTGACCCCTGGGTTAGGGAGGGGGTGTGAATCAGCCCGGGTTCCTGCTCCCCATCCCTGTCCACTGACCCCTGGGTTAGGGAGGGGGTGTGAATCAGCCCGGGTTCCTGCTCCCCATCCCTGTCCACTGACCCCTGGGTTAGGGAGGGGGTGTGAATCAGCCCGGGTTCCTGCTCCCCATCCCTGTCCACTGACCCCTGGGTTAGGGAGGGGGTGTGAATCA